>NW_022589797.1:0-127500 GCF_004348235.1 Phoca vitulina
ACTGGGGGGCTAAGCACTTCCTTGGATTTGGCTCCCCGGTGACGGCAGCCTCAGACTCATGGGCCTCCTCCGGCGGCCCAAGGGCACAGGCGACCCACAGCTAGCTACTGATCAAGCCCGAGGCCTCCTCTTCCAGCCCAGCCGGGCTGTATCCTCCTCACCACGGACTCCGATGGCTCTTCCAGGCTAAGCATGGCGCTTCATGTTTCTCTTTATTAACAATTATCCATTAGATCTGCCATGGGGTGCAGCCCATAAGATCTGTGGACTCTGACTTCCCCAGGCCCCACCCTCCCACAGGAACCAGCTGCCACTCATAATCACAGCAACACCAAAGAGAGGTCAAGTCCAACATGGCCATCACTTTATGTTTCCACTGAAGACCAGCACAACTTGAGATGCTGCCTTCTGGCTTCATACCCATGCCACAGCAAGGCTTCTTTTTCCTTCTCATTGTAAAAATAAAAATGGAAATGAACAGAAGTAGTGGCTGTGTGTGGCCAAAATGCTCTATGTGGAAAGCACGCTTCTAGGTGATTCTCCTCCGCTTCGACTGGTGTCCCGAGGTCTGGGCTGGAGGCAGCGGGATGGACAGAGTGCCCAGTTTGTGACCCTCCTCCCCGCCAGCTGCTAGAGACACCCTTCTTTTAGAGATCTGCAGCCTCAGGGCTTTCGCCATCTCAATCATCCTAAGGAGCAAACACAGAACAAATGGGGGAGAGTGTCCTCAGTAGGCCGGACATGAGGGAGCAGCACATTCACGCTCCTGGCCACGAAGACAGAACCCCCAATGTGGCCACCAGGAGCAAAGCAGAGAAGGAAACAAGACCCAGAGCCATCAAAGGCAATTTCATTTTAATGTCTTGCCATCAGAAAATATCCATATAAGTAATGGAAAACCAGGCTATCTCGACACTATTAGTAACTCTGCTTACTTCTGATAACCAGCACTGGGCACTTGCTGGCATTTTGCTAGAAGCTGTACGGGCTCCAAGTATCTTATTGCTCTTTTATTTTCAAACTCACTGCCTGTGAGAATACCTTCTGTGGACAGCTCTCAGGATAACCCCTCCCGGGACTGCTAGAAGAATCCAGACAAGGGTATTCTCACAGGCTCTCTTGGAACACCAGCAGCAGCCTTGGATACCAGATGCCCCAAATCACCAACAAAGGCCAACATATCCCACAGTTCACGATCCTGGAAGTTCTGCTCCCTACTTAGTCTGAATCTCTCCTAGCAATCCTGGAAAGGGCCCAAGACCACAATTCTGCCATCTCTCCCAGGACCCTCCAAGTCTGTCCCTGCTGCTCAGCAGGGCTGATGGGTCACAGAAGTCCCCATGTGACATCCCTGACAAATGGCAGCCCCACCTTGCTTCCAACACCTCACCTGGCAACCCCTTCTATCTGACTCAGAGAAAGTTCTTTTTGTTAAGCTGAGATTGGGGTGTCTTACAACTTCCAGCCCTGGGCTCCACCCCTCACGACCATACAGACCCCCTCTCCCCAGTGACAGCAATTCCGAGACTGCTTGGTTACAAAGGGACAGAATGCTATGGGAAGGCTCAGGCTTGAAGCCCAACTATTTCCCATCTTGGTTGTGTGAGCCTGGGAAAGTCAATGACTTCTCTGAACTGAGGGTTCTCCTGTTGTTTTGTAGGGAAATCACTGAGATCATCACAGACTTAAAACTGTGCCTCACAGAGACAAGGCACTCCATGTCTGGTTGCTCATCCTTTTACTCACTCATGCACTGACAACTGTCCCCCGGTCCCAAGTCTCATCCATACTACGTGTCCCCAGTTGCCCCTTGATGGTGCGTCCTGCTTTCCAGCAGTACTAGAAATACATCAAGCACCCTGCAGGGAGCTTGTTATTCTGTGGTGCTCACCTTCTCTCACTGAGCTTCAAGTCTCTCTGTAACACGGTCAGGTCAATCTGGAAGTCGCTTATGTGCAAGGCAAGTATGATTACATATGCAGTGATCTTCGCCTTCATAGAATCCGAAATTAAGTTCCGGAGGCTACAAAAGCAATGGCAGTGAAGGAGAGACAGCATTAAACTAAGATGATTATTCCGAAAGCGAAATAAAAACATCCAGGCCTGTTCTCATGCACACTCAATGTCTTCCCATCTTGGGGAGAAGAAAAGAAAGATGAGCACCATTCCTGGTCCTGTCAAGGTGCCCACACCTTCACACACAGTGGAGCAGTGAGCCAACCTCAGTGTTCCCTCCAAGTGGGTCAGAGAAACCCACACGTATACTTTCCCCAGGCCCAGTTTGAGCCTCGCAAACACAAGGACCCTCCGGGCCTGTCTGGGCTGCTGGGAGACCAGTCATCCCAAACCCAGTTGCTGAGGATGTTTCCAAGCACACTCAGAGCAGGAAACAGTCCAAGCAAAGGGCAAGAATGGCGGCCAGATGTGCCGCTGGGGGTCCTCTCCCCAAGCCCCTACGCTGGCCTGCCCTTTCCTGCTACACCGCCTTCCCTCGGCACACTGGCTCGGTGGGCTATGAGGAGGGGTTCCTGGAAAGAAGTCTCCATGGCAGGACTTCCCAGAGCCTCTAATGGGAGCTTCTCCAAGGGGGACAGAGCATGTAATATACAGGGTTTTCTCAACTGACTTGACCCCAGGCCCCTGCAAAGGGCCGTGAGTGCTCTCCTCAGCGGTGTCTGCGGACATGGAAGCCAATCCACGCTCTAGTCCCGCCCTCCCTGCCCGCTTTCTCCTTTATAGGCAGAAGCCCCGAAGTCAGTCTCCGACCTGCCGTTGTTGTAGGTCAAGCAGGTGAAATGCTTCAGCAGTTTGGTGTTGATGATGTGGGGGACTCCAGGCCCCAGGGCACCTGCAACACAAAGGTGAGTTTGCTCATTTTGTTTCCAAACCCTTGGACCACACCTCCTCCGTGAGCTGGGACAAGAGGCCAACAGCTGTGCCACAAGAACAGAACCATGTGGTAAGAGAAGCAGGGGCCCGTGAAACAGGAGAGCCACTTCCCGATGCAAGCACGCTCGGGGGTGCTTCAGCCTGCAGGCCGCACGCCCCCGAGAGACGTCTGTGATGGGGCAGCGGTGAGAAGGAAAAACAGACTCCAATGAGGCCTAAAGCAGCAGAATTTGTAAGATGCAACACAGATTGTGGCGAAAGCCCAGGGAGAGGGAAAGGAGGGGAGCCTGGAATGTGAAAATGAGCAGCAGGCAAGTAATGACAACATTCAGACTCCCGGGAGCTCAAGCACCGTAACAAGACGGCACCACCTTGTGCCTAAAACCACAGGTGGGTTTCCAACTGCAGGAAGATAGGAGTGCAAGGCAACCCCCCTCCCCCCACCCGTGGCCCTCGCTGTAGGTGACACGGGTTACCAGGGGAAATGGACTCTCTTCTTTCTCAGTGGGAGATAAGCTGACACAACATAGCCCTGCCACCAGCCTTCACGTGAGCAAGGCCGATTTTTCTCCACACAGGACTGATGTTTGTCCGACCGTCCCTTAAAATTTTCATTTGATTTGACTGGATACTACACTTTGCCCAATGCAGAAGAGAAGCAGTGAATGTTAGCTCTGAACAAGCGTACGACGCGGCCTGTCCCCACTTTCAGATGGGGACAGGGCTGGGCCGATCCCTTCGGCATGTCGGCGGCGCCTACAGGAACCCCACTGTTACACGGAAATAAAGATCTAGACAAGTACATGCATTTTTTCTCTTCATTAGAGCTGGCCTAAGAGACAAATAACAGGCTGGAAATAACTAGAATAAAATGTCTATCATGGACTTACTTTTCCGCTTAATCACTTTCTGTGCTCGAAATTTGATGAGTGTGTCCAGAAACCATATGCATCGGGCCTGGCGGTCTCGGCTCTCCTCATCTGATGGCAAAGACTTCAACGCTTCTATGACAAAGGAGCAGTGGCTAAAACGGGGGGGGGGGGGGGACGGGGGGAAAGGGAGGAATGTGTAAGACCAACTCTGTCAGGAGCACTTCCCACTCTCACAATGAAAACAGTGGGCATCCCCCACAGCTGATACACACTAGCAGTCGAGGAAGCGCCATCCTAATTAATGCTCCTCATAACACAGCGAGCACGCTTCAGAGCTAAGGCGCTAAAGGGCTAGTCAGTAAATATTTCGGGCTTTGTGGCCCATCTGGTCTCTGCTGCAGGTACCCAAAGCCGCCAAAGTACTGCGAGAGCAGCATTATAATACACAAACGACCGGCCGCGGCTGTGTTCACAGCTTCAGTCACAGGCAGCAGACCGGAGCTGCCACACAGGCCGCAGGCTGCCCCATCCTGACGCAGTGGTCTGGGGCACAGGCTCGTGGGTCAGACTGCCTGGGTCTGAACCCCCTCTCTGCCATTCAGTGGCCTGGGCAAGTTTCTATCTTCTATACGTCTCTGTACATCATCTTCACCTAAAAATTTAGGACAAAGATAGTAGCCTCCCCCTAGAGGTTTTCTCTGCATTAAATGAGCCAATGCGAGGAAAGTGTAGAAACAGGCACATGTAAGAGCTCCATCAGCGTCAGCTATGATCTTTATGTACTGTGCCACCACCATGAGGAGCCCGGACTCACAGAGGTAAGAAGGCTCTTCAAGACCAACTTATACAGCAGCCTCGTTTTACAGATTAGAAAACTGAGGCTCAGAGAGGGGAAGATCACACAGCACCTCAGGCAGAGCTCAGGGCCTCAGTTCTCCAGACTCTCAGCCCAGAGCCCATTCCTGCACCTGCTGCAGGGCCACAAGTACATGAAGACAACCCAGAACCAAGAATAAGCTTTTCTGGAAACGTATCTTTGGAACAACAACAAAAAAAGCACTTTCAAAAATCAGGGAACCAACCTAGGGTTGGCAATTTTTTATTTTCTCAAGATGAAATTATTTAAAAGAGGGGCGCCTGGGTGGCTCAGTCGTTAAGCGTCTGCCTTCGGCTCAGGTCATGATCCCAGGGTCCTGGGATCGAGCCCCACATCGGGCTCCCTGCTCTGCGGGGAGCCTGCTTCTCCCTCTCCCACTCCCCCTGCTTGTGATCCCTCTCTCGCTGTGTCTCTCTCTGTCAAATAAATAAAATCTTTAAAAAAAAAAAAAAAAGAAATTATTTAAAAGAAAAAACTCAAAAGCAAGAAAATTCCACTATCATCATAAAAGAAAAGCTGATTTAAGGGCCAAAGGAGACAGGGGAGATAATCTGAGTTCTTTAAAATATACAGTACTTAAACATGTAAATTTAACTTTTTTTTAAAGATTTATTTTATTATTTTTTTATTTTTTCTATTTGTTTTAAAGATTTTATTTATTTATTTGACAGAGAGAGACACAGCGAGAGAGGGAACACAAGCAGGGGGAGTGGGAGAGGGAGAAGCAGGCTTCCCGCCGAGCAGGGAGCCCGATGCGGGGCTCGATCCCAGGACCCTGGGATCATGACCCGAGCCGAAGGCAGACGCCCAATGACTGAGCCACCCAGGTGCCCCAGATTTATTTATTTTAGAGAGAAAGCATGCGCATGAGCAGAGGGAGAGAGAGGGAGAGAAGCAGACTCCCTGAGTGTGGAGCCCGAAGCGGGGCTCAACCTCGGGACCCTGAGATCATAACCTAAGCGGAAATCAAGAGTCAGACCCTTAACCGACTGAGCTCCCCAGGTGCCCCATAAATTTAACTTTGTGTATAAAAGCTCACTCAGCACACCATCACCCCCACTGGCACCTACTCGCAGGCTAGCACCTGGGCCCCACCAGGGACAATCACTATCAGCATAACACTGGGAACACGGGCCAGCCCCGGTTCCAAGCCCCCAACCACAAGGTCTCACCACCCTCTGCTCAGTCACAGGCTCCATGCAGAGGCCACCTCTCTCTCCCTTGACTGCCACCCACAGCCTTGGGACAAGAGGCCTGAAAGCCCAAACATTTTTTCTTCTTTTTTTTTTTTAAAGATTTTATTTATTTGACAGAGAGAGACACAGTGAGAGAGGGAACACAAGCAGTGGGAGTGGGAGAGGGAGAAGCAGGCTTCCCGCCGAGCAGGGAGCCCGATGCCGGGCTCGATCCCAGGACCCTGGGATCATGACCTGAGCCGAAGGCAGACGCTTAACGACTGAGCCACCCAGGCGCCCCAAGCCCAAACATTTTCAAGAAAACACTGGCTTGTTCATGTTCAAATGTTGAAAAGACATGCCCTCACCGACGGACACCCCTAAAGGTCCACTTCGTGTCTGACTACTGTCGTGTTCTGACATCACTGCCCCAGACACTCCATCTACCCAAGGGGTGGGGGGGTGGGGGGTACCTGTTCTCTTCAATCATCTTCAGTATTTCCTCTGATGAGACATTCCTGAAAGCTTCGGATGGGCTCTGAAGAGCTTCATACTCCGCAGTGGAGAGAACTAGTGACAGGTCAAGAACATAATCTGGCCAAAATGGAAACATCCAACTAGCTCGCTCATCTCAAAGTAGCCCCATGTTAGAGATGGGAAAACTGAGGCCCAGATGGGGGAAGATCACACAGAATGTATACACTGGGGCTGAGTGCAGGGACTCGGTTCTCCAGACTCCCAGCCCAGAGCCCATTCCCTGCCAAGGCTTCTCTGCCTCCTCAGCTTATCACAAAGCTACTACGGGTATTTTCCCTCTGACTAGACCCACAAGTAGGGAAATTCCATACTCTACTTATTACAAATCAGTCTGCCCTAGACTTAGGGCTGACTTAAAAGTCTTATTTGACTACTCATAGTGAACCCCCACAGGGCTGCGCTTGAGGGCACGTGGCACTTGGCTGAGGAATGGGCTTGCGGCTCAGGGGCTGAGGGCCCTCAGCCAGTGAGGAAGCCTAGCTGACCTCCCAGCAACAGCACCGGGGCAAGTGCAGAGGTCCTGCTGTAGCTTCTGTGAGCATCATGGGACCAGCAACATCCTCAGAGAGCCTGTCTGCCCACTCATGTATGCATCTCCCAACTTGTGAAATAAAGCAGTATTTCTACTGCAACAAGGATACGGTCTTCAAATTTATACACGTCTTCAGGCTTGGCTGCATCAGCGTGGCAGGGAGGAAGGTAGAGGGAGTCATCTTGCAGGTCATCATGGATGGCGTCATTGACCAGAGCTTTTCAATAAAGGAAGAGACGGGGTTGGTATCATCCTGTTTGGGTTCAGGTTCCCCAATACTCTGCAACTCACGCACTCAAGATTAATTGGTCCAAAAACTCCTAATCTGAATGCTTCAGCCAATGCAGCCTGACCAGGCTGATGGGTCCAGGCCGATGTCCACTCACGACACAAACCTAACCAGGCACTGGAGAAGGTGCACGCAGCGTGGTCCCCTCAAGTAACCTGACAGTAGTTGGGTGGGACAGGTGTGCTAATAAATATTTACCATACAAGAGAAGCTAAAAGTGAGGAAGAGAGCCTTTCATAGCTTAACTTCCAGAAAACTTCTCCACAGTGAGTAAAAACAAAAAACTTGGGGCGCCTGGGTGGCTCAGTTGTTAAATGTCTGCCGGCTCAGGTCATGATCCCAGAGTCCTGGGATCAAGTCCCGCGTCGGGCTCCCTGCTCAGCATGAAGCCTGCTTCTCCCTCTCCCACTCTCCCTGAGTGTGTTCCCTCTCTAGCTGTCTCTGTCAAATAAATAAATAAAACCTTAAAAAAAAAAATCAGAATATAAAACTGTGAACAACCCAACAAGAAAAACAACATAAGAATTAAGAAAGCAGGGCGCCTGGGTGGCTCAGTTGGCTAAGCGACTGCCTTCAGCTCAGGTCATGATCCTGGAGTCCCGGGATCGAGTCCCGCATCGGGCTCCCTGCTCAGCAGGGAGTCTGCTTCTCCCTCTGACCCTCCCCCTCTCCTGCTCTCTGTCTCTCATTCTCTCTCAAATAAATAAATAAAATCTTTAAAAAAAAAAAAAAGAATTAAGAAAGCATATAGATGTGGACAGAGAGGAACACAGGAACATTCTAATAGTTCATCTGGTAAAATGATAGGAAATGAGTGAATTCTTTTTCTTTTAAGGTTTTTTTTTTAAGTTTTATTTTATTTATTTGAGAGAGAGGGAGAGAGCAAGCATGGGTAGGGGAAAGGGCAGAGGGCAGAGGGAGAAGCAGACTTCCTGCTGAGCAGGGAGCCCAATGTGGGGCTCGATCCCAGGACCCTGAGATCATAATGAGCCTAAATCATGAGTCCGACACTTGACCAACTGAGCCACGCAGGCGCCCCTTTTTCTTTTCTTTTTAAATGTCCTTTGACAGCTGAGAGTAAACTGAACAAAAAAATTCAAAAATTTACTTATGCTTTCAAATAAATGGAGACACATATTTCTCTGTTCCTGGATAAGAAAACAATATTGTAAAGAAGATGTTGATTCTCTCCATTTTATTCTCAATGGGATTTTGAGGGAATTTCACAAAACAATTCTTAGGATCACCTGGGAAAAAAAGGCATGCTACTCTAACCAATGTTTGTGAAAAATAAGGAGGGAAGGAGGAATTTGCCCCATCAGAAAATAAGCTGGATGATGAGGCTACTGAAATCCAAAGAGCCTAGTGCTGCCACAGGAACAGAATGGACAACTGACCAGAAGACAGAGGAGAGAGAAGGAGGACTTTTTAAATCATCTTCTACAAAAAAAAGGATGGAGCTGGGGACAGCTGGCTAATCCTTTGGAAAATATAAAATTAGTCTGTACCATATGCCAAAAAATAAATCTTCATTAAGATTTAAATATAAAAAGTAAAATTGTGAAAATACTGAAAGAAAGCACAGGAAAATATTTATATAATCATAGGGTTTGAAAAGATTTTCTAAAAATTACTAAAATCCCATTTTATTTTTTTAATTTACTTACTTATTTTTAGGTAGGCTCCACCCCCAGCATGGAGCCTAATGGGCGGCTTGAACTCAGGACCCTGAGATCAAGACCTGAGCTGAGATCAGGAGTCGGACACTTAACCAACTGAGCCACCCAGGCGTCCCTAAAAATCCCATTTTAATAGAAAAACTGCTCTTATGTAAACTTTCTCTTATGTTCTTATAATGCATTTTAGCATTAAACACGTTTTTAAATAATACAATTAAATGCTCAAGGTGCTGCTGAGTTTAAGAAGAGAAAAAGGTCCGCTGATCCCAAAGTGAAGCACTGTCCCTAGAGGTTCAGTTCATCATCATCACAGCAGGTTTCTTGCCCCAAACCTCCCTGTGACCCCCAGAGACTGAGGGCCTCTCCCTCTGCACCCCGCCAGCTGGAACCCTGGCGGCCAGGACACGGCACACACACACCCGTCCACACGCCGGTCTCCTCTACTTGACTGGGAGCTCCCTGAGGGCAGACGTGTCTTACTGTTTCCAGACTCTGTTCCCCAAGGAGGCACTCAGTGAGAGTCAGGAAGGAATCCAGCCCTGATGCCCTTTACTTCCATCTGTGGGGCAGGTAAAAGATCTCAAGAGAAGAGGGAGCCATGTCTATGAGCAGACTCTTACCCCAAGTCCCAGCTGCTTACCAGTCACACCCTTTGCATCAATAATATTCTCTGCAGCTTTAGCTACTGTACAATTCAGAGATTCACTGCCAACTCTGTTCATTCTTCTGGAGTTCAAAGCCCGCTTCTGTTTGGTGGTTCCAAAGGCTTCGATGCAAGAATCCATCTGTGCATAGACAAATCTGGTTTGTCTAGGGATAGGCTGGGCACTACTACTCCTAGCTGTGGGACTTGGGGAAACTCGCAGCCTTTCTGAGCCAGCATTACCTCACCTGTAAACTGGGCTGAATCATACTTCTCTATCTCACAGGCTTGTAGTAACGGATCTGAAGGACTCACTTTGTAAACTGTCATGGGCTGTTTACAAATCAGTGGTGTCCCCGTTTGCACAGTGAAAAGCCTGAACTAGAAAGAGGATTGGTAAATCCAGCACACAGCCTACCATTTTCCAGCCCTACACCCGCAGCAGACGTCGCTAATCCCTCACGCTCTCCCACTGAGCCTGAAGACGGCCTCACGCCGTTCTCAATACAGTGCCCAGCCAGTGCTGAAGACTCAATCGATTTGCCATCTGGGGTGAGATGAGCTTTGTAGGAACCGCCTACACTGAAAATCCTAAAGTTTACTTTGTTTTAATGTGAGAGCTTCCAGGCTACAACCAATATTTTCTGAAACTTGCATTAAATCCAAAACCACCTGTTATGCTACACCTATGTCAGCCCAGAGAACCAGCTCCAAACACCGGCACGGAGCTGTGTCTAGCTGCCCCGGACGGGAGGACGGCACCGTGTGAGGCCGAGAAGCCTCTCGCAGGTAGACTGTCCGGGGAACCACAGACTGAATGAGCTGGGAGCAGCCCTGTGTTCAGCTGGCTCATTTTACTAATGGAGAAATGCAAAGGCTAGAAGAAACCTGCTTCAGGTCCCATGTCTCAGTTTGGTCACACTTACCTTCTCTCTAAAAGTTTTGGTCTCACTCTCTTGTATCGATTCACTCTCAATTGATTCATCTATCAAAACACAAAACAAGCAAAAACAGAGAAGGGGGGAGAAAAGCAAGCTGTGAGGCCCACAGGTTTTAAGAGTGATTAATATTTATTTCAGCGTTAATCTAAGAAAAACAGATTTCTTTACTACAGGACTTCCCAGAGTTTAACATCATGGATCCTGTGAACATTTAGTCTGTGGCTTTAGTATACAGTTAGAGGATACGGAGAATAAATAAGGAGTCAAACGAAGGGGTCATCGGGTCCAACCTCTTCATTTTACAAATAAGGAAAAAGCCTCCCAAAGAAATGATGTGCCCCAGGTCAGTTCACCAGGCAGTGGCCGAGATGTGACTAGAAGCCAAGACCTCAGCTCTTTCCAGTAAATAGTTTTGCCCTCCTTATAAAAGACCTAAAGGCAGGCATAAATGTGAGGTATGTGTTACTTACATGAAGCTCTCTAATCTCCCATAAAGTATTCATATAGGGGCAGTACAATCTAGTGGACAGGAACATAAGCTCTAGAGTGACCTTGTCTGAGTTTCACTCCCAGCTCCTATACATATATGAGATGAGATATATATAACATAATAACTCAACATAACTAATATAATTTAATATAAGTTATGTTAACATTACTTATATAATTATAAGTGATAATATAATTATATATTAATATAATTATAATATAATTTATAATTATATATTAGTATAATTGTATAACTTATATCGTATATTATATTAGAATATATATGTATATCAGCAGTATGTCCCCGTCAAAGTCTGTGCCAGTTTTGTCACTGATAAAACCACCAGAGGGTTGTTACATGAAGTAAATGATGTTGTGCGTTAAAAGAGCTTAGAACGGTGCCTAGCACATAGTAAGGAATCAATAAATGTTGCATGTGTGTGCATGTATAAATATATATACGCTGGCTAGAATAAACCATTACTTACAAATTTTTTACATGTAAAAACAAAAATTTGTTTAATCAACAGATTAATGAACAATTTCCTTTGCCTCCTTAGAAGTCAGAAAAGCATTTGGAGGATAATTTTTTTTTTTTAAAAGATTTTATTTATTTGAGAGAGAAAGCACGAGCAGGGGGAGGGGCAAGGGGAGAAGCAGGCTCCCCGCTGAGCAGGGAGCCCCAAGTGGGACTTGATCCCAGGACGCTGGGATCATGACCTGAGCTGAAGGCAGATGCTTAACTGACTGAGCCACCCAGGTGCCCCCAAATACAACTACATTTAAATTATCCTCCAAATGCTGGGTGCCTGGGTGGCTCAGTCAGTTAAGCGTCTGCCTTCAGCTCAGGTCATGATCCCAGGGTCCTGGGATCGAGCCCCAAATGGGCTCTCCGCTAGGCGGGAAGCCTGCTTCTCCCTCTCCAACTCCCCCTGCTTGTGTTCCCTCTCTCGCTGTCTCTCTCTCTGTCAAATAAATAAATAAAATCTTTAAACATAGTTGTATTTGTTCACAAAGCAAGGAATTCTTAACCTATAGACTCTGTACCCCTAGGAAAGTCACAGATAGGTTTCAGGACTCAAGAGCCCTTTACAATCATATGCAAAATCTCATATATATTCTTGTATATTACGTACGTTTCTGGGAAGTTGGTCCAGGTCCTTCAGATTCTTAAAAAAGGACTGGCACCACTGCTCTGAGGGAATCAAGCTGCACTACTGCCTCGGAAGGTATGAGGCAGATCCACCAAGATCCTAACAATCCTTCCTCATCTATACCCTCCCCCACTGTGGTTCTCCGTATTTAAGATTTAGGGAACAGGAGCCCCTTGAGTCTGACCCTCTCACCTATCATTCTGGAAGATCCCACTCTAGCCCTGAGCATTCTAAGATGCCAACACAGAGAAGCAGTACAAGCTCTCCCACTGGATTAGGGAAAAAATGGATCCCCTCCTAAATTAGAAAAGTGTAGAGACTTCTCCTCAACATGAAAATTACTGTCCGACCCATCAGTAACTCCCATCACCTGCTAGAGACCCTAAAACCTTTACTCCAACTAGAACAACGAAGAGTTAAGAAAGACTTCTGAATGAAAAAAATATCAGACGTGCCCTCCAATATTCTGCTCTGATCACTGTTCAAGTGGCTTTAACTAAGACTATTTTCTTTTTTATTATTATTCATTAAAATATTTATTGAGCAGCTAGGGAGATACAAAAGTGATTAAAACATCATCAAAGAGGTGAGGCAAATGCACACATCACAGAAAGCCAAGTGTCAGGGGCCACTGAATCACAGCAGCCAAAAGACAAGTGCTTTAGGAGATCAAGAATGAGAATGCTTCCAGAAGACTATTTTCTGACCTCAAATCTGTAAACACTCTAGGGACAGGACCTATGTCTGGTTTGCTGTATCTCCAACCCCTAACTTGTGCCTGGAGCATAGGAGGGCATCAATAAATATTTGCAGGAAGACGCCCTTTCAAAAGTAACGACAAAATGTGTTTTACAAATCAAAAACCAACTCATCCAACAAGCCTAAAACATGCAGTGTTTTTGTGAGCCTTCATAACAGGGCCCTACCTGAAAATAGGGGCTGCATGTTGAACAACTCAGCATCATACACCTCCATCTGGCCAGAGGTCTTGTTCAGAATTCCCACAAAATGCCTGAATAAAGGAGGAATAATACCAATGACAATAGATTATTCAAAACATATTGTTTATACAACTTCCTTTTTCCTGCTTAAAAGTTCTCACTGGCCCTTCTGCCCCAATACACTTGAGGAACACAACATTGGCTGCTGAGTAACAGTAATCCCCTACAGCAGCCATTCTTAGCATAAGAGGGAAAGGAGGGAAGGAGGGAGGGAGTTCATGAGGTAGCTCTGGAAGGAAAAAAAAAAAAGCTACCAGGTGATTCTGGTAGCCAATTACATTTGTGCTCACTGCCCTAGTAGTGGGAAACCCTTTGGGGATATAAGAGTCTAGAATTACACTAGCATTTATTGCACACATAAATTTTATGGAGGCAAAGACAAGTAAAACTGTGGGAATTATGGGGAGAAGACCAGTCTGAACTAGAGAACTAGAGAACTTCGTAAAGGCATGCCGCGGTGTTAACAGTTTTAAGCATATAAAATTAATCTGACGTCTATCAGGGTGGTGCCATGGGGGCTTTGAAAGGGCCTTTTTTGTGGTTCACTGTTAGATACTATCAGAGGAACACTGTCTGCATTCTGCCAGCGCCCGACAGTTACTCAGGCTGTTCCCGTGGACAGTCCTCATCGCACCGAGGGGGAGCCTGGGGGTTAGTGAAGGGCAGAGTTGCCAAAGCCAGTTGATCAATGGTAGAGCTGTATGGAAACCCGGGAGCTTCTGACACTACCCAATCCTTTTCTTGTTCCAGCAGAAACTTCTGGCAAGCTTTGGCCTATTGATCATACACTCCAAGTAAGTGGAGAAGGCCACCTTTTGGGAACAAGACAGTTATAAAGAATATTGCAAAGTAATGAAGGTGATCAGAAGGTACTTTCAATTACAAAATAAGTAAGCCCTGGGCATGTAATGTGCAGCATGGTGACTGTAGTTAACAATACTGTGTATTTGAAAGTTGCTAAGAGAGTAAATCTTAAAAGTTCTCACCACAAGAAAAAAATTGTAACTCTGTGTGGTAATGGATGACTGCTTATTGTGGTGACCGTTTTGCAACATATACAAATATTTATCTAATGGTTATGCTGTACACCTGAAACTAATGTCATGTCATATCATATCTCAACTAAAAATTGTATTATTTAAGTAATCTCTACTCCCAATGTGGGGCTCAAACTCACAGCTCCAAGATCAAGAGTCGCATGCCTCACTGAATGAGCCAGCCAGGCGCCCCTAAAAAATTATCTTAAAGAAAATTACAAATAAATGAGGTTTTAGGAAATCCAACAAATGTAACTCATTTTTTTCTTTTCCGGCATGTCCACATGCTGGTGTGAGGGTCCCTGGATCTGGGAACACAGGGACATGGTAAACCTCTCCAGATTTCCCCTACTGCCCCTAAAATAAAGACCAAAAACAGCAGTGCCAGGCTCACCATCACTATCCTCCCCTTCTCGCATCCCTTCCCCTACCCCTACCTGCACAGAGTGTTGCATTTGAGAGCTCCGGTCCCAAAATTGTTTCCCACATAGGAAAGTCTGTCTGTTTCAGCTGCCTAAAATGTAAAGGGAAAAAGCACCACTACAACCAATGTTGAAACGTATTAAGCATCTTGACCCCCTTTCCCACATTTGCAAAAGCTTTAGAATCCAAACCGCAGTGGATTAGAACTAGAGAACCTCTGGGAGATGATCCAGCCCCACTATCCAAGTGAATCCACAGTGTCCCTGGGAGAAAGGCAAGAGGACTTTTGAAAGGGAAGCCCCAGATAGTGCCAGCTTCTAGCTGGTCTGAAAAGTTCTTGGGGGAGCTGCACCACAGGCCTTGGGAGACAGGTCCTGGGCTCCCAGCACTTAGAGGCATGCAATAAAATGGTTCTGCCAGCAACCTTCAGGAAGGGCCCAAAGTCCAAGCCCTTCCTGAACTTCTTCGCCCATCTCTCCCATGACTACTCCTTATATGCTGGCAGGACTATGGAAAGGGCTTATTCACTCCTCAATCACAGCCAAGCTTTTCCTGCTTCCCTATGTTTGTCCCTGCTATCCTCTTCACTTGGAATATGAAACCTCAGCTGTCAAACCGTCCTCCATCCTTCAGAGCTCAGCTTGGCCAGCCGCACCCTCCCCCAGGAAGGCCTTCTGGCAAGAAGAGACTTCTCTGACTGAGCTCGCTCTCCCTCCCTCAGGCTCTGAGCTTGTCCGCTTGTATGAGTTACTGAACTCAAAACACCAGTTCTCACCTCTCTAAAGCAGTGGTTCTCAACCTGGCAAATCCCCTCGGGGGACATGTGGGAATGTCTGACATTCTGGGTGTCACAAAGAGGAGGTGCTACTGATATCTAGTGATTAGGGACCGGGGAAGCTGCTGAACATCCTGCGATGCACCGGTCTGGCCCACAACAAAGAATTATCTGGGTCAGAATGTCAGTAGTGCCGAGGCTGAGAAACCCTGCTCTAGAGTAGGAGCTCCCTCAGCGTGGGGCCAGGTCCGATTTAGCTGTTTCCCTTGCAGCTTACAACACCGGGCCACAGTGGGTGCTCAATAAACACTTGCTGAATGAACAAATCAAGGAAAGGCCATCACGTCACCAAAAGTACATAACTGAATGGAGCCTGTCCCCATACCCCAACCTGCTGGGACTCACAGGAGTTCTTCAAAGGCTCATTTGCTATCTCCCTTTTCTCCTCTCCCTCCCGCATCCACCCACACCCAAGGGCCTCTAAGGCCTCCAGAGACCTGCAAAGTGGAGGCAACTGGCCACTGCGGCACTTACTAGGATCCGCTGACTCTTCTTCCTGGGGTTTGTGGAGTCATTGCTCTTGTACAAAGTAAAACGCATGTTGCCTGGATTCTGCAGCTTCCCATTGGAGAACTGGACTGTAAGATTGCAGCCCAAGAATGAGATGAGAGTAGAAGGACCCACAGTGTATGGTAGGGAAGAACTGGACTGTTCGTTGGGAGGGAGTGATTAAAGGAATGGGAATGGTAAGGAAGCCCAGGTCCTGACCTAAAGGGGGACTGAAGGAGGTACTGGTCCAGTTGGGAAGAGGAGATGGGGAAGTGAGGGCAGTGCTGGGGAGGGCTGCAACAGAAGGAAATAACTAGGGGAATAGAGCTGAGGCCCAGCCCAGACCTAGAGAGACGGGGAATCTCTACCCGGTGGAGAGAAGCGGGGCAGGCGTGAGTGGGTGAGGTCATGGATGACCGGTACAGCCCTGGGGGGAAGGGTGCCTGGGACGTCCTCATCCAGCTGGGAGGTGGTGACAGCAAGATGGTGGGATGATGACAAAGGCACCCTGGCCAAGCCCCAAGTAGTGGAGGAGACTGGAGGGGGTCTTGGCCCAGCTGGGAAAGGAGCCCGACAGGGGCAGGAGGACTGTAGAGACATACAAACGGAACGAAGGGGAGGGAGCTACGGGGAACTCTGCTCCGGTTCCGCAGTCTTTACCCAGTACTGCTCTCTGGCTCTCGTCGGGCTCCCCACAGTACAGCCACCTCGCACTCGGCAACACCTCCGCCGCCATCTCGCCAGTCCGGACACCAAGGTTAAGAGTTCAGAGAAACCCGGCCCCGGCAGCGTGAGCAGTCCACACGCGGTGTCGGAGCTGCGGGGCGGAAGAGGCGTGGCCTCACCGGCACCGCCTCGCGCGTGCGGAGACGGCGTGGCTCCGCCCCACCCGACACCGCCCCCTATTCGCTCTTCCCCTGAGGGCGGAGGCGTGCCATCCCCGCCCACTCTTCGCCCCGCCCCTCCGCTTGGAGAGGCGGGGCTTCCGCCCACTCGGGACCACGGTCCTCTCCTCCGAGGCGCGGTACTCCGCCTGCACCTAAAGGGTTGTGTGGGACCAGGGCAGTTACCACAGCAGAAGGGCCAAAGCAGGACCTTTGAACGTGGACTCAAAGGAGGGTATTTTTGAAGGACAAGAACTCAAGTCGTCTCATCTCTGTTATCCACATTGCCTTCTTTCAAGACTCAACAAATGACGTCACCAATTGTCCCAATAAAGTTTTTATAGCAGAAAGAACCTGTTCCAAAACACAGGTTGCGTTTAGTTTTCATCGCTCTTCGGTTTCCTTCAACCCAGAACAGTTCCTCACTCTATTAGTTTAAAATTTTAAAGATTATAGGCCAGTTGTTTTGTAGAATGTCCCTCTGGATTTGTCTAACGTTTCCAAGTGATTAGTTTCAGGTTATGGGTCTTTGGCAGGAATATCACAGATATGATGCTCATTGTATCCTAGTAGGTGTACTGGTTATAGTAACTTTGACCACTTACACGCCTTACAGTTTTCTCAGCTGTAAAGTTACTCTTTTCCCTTTGTACCTTCCCCTTATTTTGTGGGCAGGTACTTAGAAACTAAACATTCTGTTCATCACACTAACAATTTATTCATTTATTTATATCACTCTAGGCTTGTAGATCCCTATTTTATTCAATAGATTAGAATCTGCTACTATCACTTATTTTCAAGTTCAAGTTTTATCAGATTGAGCCAGTGGGAACCCCATTAAGCTGGTTTCTGGGTTCTTTTAACATATCTACATCATTTTTTTGAACATGTCCTTACTTTCGGGCACAAGATAGTTCAGCTCGACTTGGAGTTTCCCTGCCCCAACCCTCGAATCACCCATTTCTCCAAGAAGTTCTGGTTTCTCTTGGTAGAGGATGGTATTTAAAAACAAGATCTGTGTAGTAGGTAGGGACTGCTTTGGGGATGCCATGGCTCCCAGGCCTGAATGAACTGAGTTAGGGAATACATGTAAGTAAACACACTTTTACAACTAACAGTGATTTATTTCTAAATCCAGGATTTCTAAATCCATTTATTTCTAAAATTTAGTATTTCTAAATCCACATTGAAATCCATGAGATCATACTGACCTCTAATTCCAATTGAGCACCACAGGGTTTATTCTGATTTTCTTTCCTCCCATATTTGTAACTTCCTTTGCTGACAGTGAGAAACCTGGCTTCCATTAGCCTTAATATACTTATTTGATCAGTCCTCCTGTAAGTAACACATCTCCCATCACTACCACCACCACCATCACCTGACATGGAGGCCTATTAGCCCATTCAGGCTCTAACACCTTAAACCAAGCCCTGGCCTTTACGTGGACACTGTATTAGTTTAGAGTTCTCCAGAGAAGCAGAACCAGTAGGAGATCTATTTATATATTTAGAGAGAGAGAGAGATTTGTTATTATGAGTAATTGGCTCACACAATTATGAAGGCTGAGAAGTTCCATAATTTGCCATGTATACACTGGCAGGAAAGCTGGTGGTGTAAATCCGAAGGCCTGAGAACTAGGGAGGCCAATGGTGTAACTTCAAGCCCAATGACTGGAGGAGATGAGATGTCCCAACTCACAGATGGGGCAGGAAAAAAAATGGGAAAACTCCTTCTTCCTCCACCTTTTGTTCTATTCAGGACCTTGAGGGATTGGATGATGCTCATCCACATTGGTGAGGGCAGTCTACTTCACTGAGTCCACTAATTAAATTAAAAGCTAATTAAAATGCTAATCTCATCCACAAATACCCTCAAAAACACACACAGAAATAATGTTTAATCTGGCACCTAGAAGCCAGTCAAGTTGACACATGAAATTAACCATCACAGATGCCCTCCTTACTCTGCTCAGACTCCGACAACCCTCACGAGGGTGTCCCCCTGCCCAGATGTCCTTCTCACCTTGCTTGGGCTCAGACAGTCTGTACCAGGCCACACTTTTCCACATGGATAACCTGCTCATCCTGCTTGGGCTCCAGCACCTGCCCTTGACCACTGCAGGCTCCCCTATTCCTCTGAGTGGAAAGCTACTTTGCTTGACCCCACTGAATGGCTTTGGGGTTGAGTTGTTCAGGGGGAAAAAAAGGAAAAAAGGGGAGGGGGGAAAGGAGCTTAATTGCCTACTTATTTACTTGTCTCCCCTATTGGAGACAGACTTACTTGAGGTTAACAATAAACAAGTTGGGAGTTAAGCAATAAACAGATTTATGTGGGTTTTTTTTTTTTTTTTAAGATTTATTTATTTATTTGAGAGAAAAAGAGAGAGCACACAAGCAGGAGGGGCAGGAAGAAGGAGAGAGAATCTCAAGTAAATTCTGTGCTGAGCATAGAGCCGGACATGGGGCTCGATCCCATGACCCTGAGATCATGACACTGAGATCATGACCTGAGCCAAAACCAAGAGTCAGATGCCCAACCAACTGTGCCATCCAGGCACTCTGATTTATGTTTTTCTTTACTGCTGCATCTCCAGTTCCTGGAGCACTGCCTGGCACATAAGTAGATCCTCAATAAATGTTGAATGAATGAGTGACAGGGCAAGGAATGAATCTGAATCATCACTAATCCTAGGAACCTCAGGACTGGAGCTCAAAGATACTTACTAATGGTGCTTAAAATTAACAGGTATTGGGTTTACACGGGGTAGATTCTCTATAAATGATTGGTTGAATGAAAACATCAGCAGTTAAGTCAAAGTTAAAGGGTGACAAGACAGCATGGTTAAAAGGAGTCAATTGTAGTTCTTGAGAGGTGTCCTGACCCCTCCTGATATAGGGACATATGTATGTATAGCCTTTCTACTCAAAGTGTGGCTTTTGGGCCAGCAGCATCAATGTTATCTGGAAACTCATTAGCAGTGCAGAATCTCCAGCCCTATCAGATCCTCTGAATCAGAATCTGCACTTGATAAGGTCCCTGAGTGATTAGTGTGCACTTCAAGGTTGAGAAGCACAGTCGTAAAAGATTGTTTCCCTTTTAGGCACATCTTTACCAGTCAGACAGAGTCTGTGAAAGTCCTGAGAATTGGCTGCTTTATGGCTGGGTGGAAGAACGAAGAAAGCACATATGGATTGAGAGCAAAGACTCCCAGAATTACAGCAGTTAAGAATTCAAAGTGACAGTGCTTCTATTTGAGGAAGCAAAGTGTTAATGGCAGGGTGACTGGGAAGAGGACTGTAGTATACCCCTATGTTGTTTAATTATTTAACAATGATTCAAAACACATGTACACCATATATGTATAAATGCACGTGTATATAACTGGGATGAGGCAAGATGGAGGGAGCCATCTTCCGGCAGTGACCAAAATGCAAACACCTACAAAGGCCTCTTCTAAATTAGAATCAGGGGTAATCACAGGCTACATTTATCATAAAATGTTTGTTTATAAGCTTAGTTTGGAAATTCGGAGACTTCTGGAGTTCTCTCTTAGCCTCATTTTTCAGGAGAGGGAACCGATGTTTAGAGAGTAAGAAAGAATAAGGCTGGGGCGGGGTGCGCTCGTGGCGGGAGGCCGTCCTCTTTTCCTTGGGTGATATCTCCACCTGCTGGCCGTTCAGGATATGGCTAAGGAAGACCTGAAGCACTTGTAGCAACTCAGCGTGTACTCTCTCCCAAGCGTTTCTTCTGCCTCACCGTTTCTCTCCCTTTCTTCCACCTCTGCCTCTCTTTTTCCTTCCTTTCTTTTTCTGTTTGCCTCACTCTCCTGTTCTCCCTTCTGTCTTTCCTTTCTCTTCCTTCATATCCTGATGCAGACTCCGCTTGTGTTCTGTAGACGTGGACAGCTCATTTCTTATGAGGCCGCCTTCAACGTGGATAGGTTTTTCCTTACACGAAGCTGAATCTACCTTCTTTTTTTTAAGATTTTATTTATTTATTTGACAGAGGAGACATAGCGAGAGAGGGAACACAAGCAGGGGGAGTGGGAGAGGGAGAAGCAGGCTTCCCGCAGAGCAGGGAGCCCGACGCGGGGCTCGATTCCAGGACGCTGGGATCATGACCTGAGCCGAAAACAGACGCTTAACGACTGAGCCACCCAGGCGCCCCTGAATCTACCTTCCGTAGCTTCCCCCTGCAATTCCAGTCCTGCTCTCCAGAGCCACACAGAACACGACACATTTCCTCTGCCCTGAGCCCTCCAAAAGCTTGAACACTCTGATCACACTTTGCATTTATCTGCTCCTCTCCTTCTCAGCAGCTCCCTCCAGCCCCTCAGCTATGTCACACACCAAAGTTTCTAGGTCTCTCCTCACCCAGGTCACCACGGCTGGACACACGCCAATATATCGAGATCCCTCTACCACTGTGGGACCCCATATGGATCAATACTCCAGTTCCGGGCTGGGTAGCACAGAAAGGATCCATCACTTCCTTTATGGTATCTCCTAGCTGCCTTTCCTAATGAAACCAATATGTGCGTTTATTCTAAGCATCTTATAATGTTCAGTTAACTTATTTGGAGTTAACAATAAACAAAAATTCTTGATTTTGCTTCTGCTAAATCACATCATACCGAATTTTTTTTAAAAAGCAGATTCAGAGGGGGGTGCCTGGGTGGCTCAGTTGGTTAAGCGTCTGCCTTCAGATGTCCTTCTCACCTTGCTTGGGCTCAGACAGGGTCCTGGGATCAAGGGTCCTGGGATCAAGCCCCATATCGGGCTCCTTGCTCAGCAGGGAGCCAGCTTCTCCCTCTCCCTCTGTCTGCCGTTCCCCCCTGCTTGTGCTCGCTCTCTGTCAAATAAATAAAAATCTTTAAATTAAAAAAATAAAAATTCAGAGCTTTATATGAAGTCTTGTTAAGTGTAATCATGTCAGATTTAGCCTGTTCAGTTATTAAAATTTTCCCAACACTTTAGATTTTAAAATTATCGAACCAAGACATATTTGATGTACAATATTTGGGGGGGAGGCAGATACAAAGAATGCAATTATAGTAACTCATGATCCCTTCCCCCCCTAAAGGCAAACATCATTAACATTCTACTTTATTTCTTTCTAGATTTTTCTCTGTGCATATGTATGCTTATAATTGATATTGTATTCATTTTTTGATATTGTATTTTTTGTATCCTCCTTTAAAAATTTTTGAAACATTATCTTGTAAGCATTTTCTCAAATCTCACATGATAATCCATTGAATATTGCCACAGAGTTTATACATCTAATCCTCTAGTTGAACATTTAACCTATTCCCAATTTTTTCAGTTACATGCAACATTTCAGTGAACTTCTATTTTTTTTTTACAATGATGAAGTTTTATTATGGGTTTGCACATAATGAAAAAAGAATAAACATTTTCAATTCCCATGGGGTTTACTATTTTCATTTTTAATTTTTTTAAATTGAAGTATAGTTTACATACAATGTTACATTAGCTTCAGGTGCTGAACTGTTTAAGCATAAAATTGTCTTGCTTTTTTTGGATGTCTTTCTTTGGATGGAGTCCTAGGATTTGAATTAATAGATACACCCGCATGAGCGTTAAAAAAAAAAAAAAAGATCCTTAATACACACTGTCAGATTTTGCTCCAAACATTTTTCAGATCTTTTAAAATCTTCATCTGTCTTCAATACTATCCAAGGCACTTTGGGAGATAATAATGAAAATACACGATTCTTGCCCTTAGGACTTAACTAGCTAGATGGAACGCAAAAATGGAAAGAAAAGCATACTCAAGGGTGGATACTGTTAAAAGTCTTTGGAAATTCTCTTTTTAGTTCTGTCAGTTTTATTGCCTTTGTTATGAAGCTTTGTTACTAGCATCATATTCATTCAGTCTTGT
The DNA here is from genome assembly GCF_004348235.1 of Phoca vitulina. NCBI lineage: Eukaryota > Metazoa > Chordata > Mammalia > Carnivora > Phocidae > Phoca > Phoca vitulina. Next base: position 22,654 of record NW_022589797.1, read on the forward strand.
TCTCTCTTCTTGATGAATTAACCCTTTTATCATTTGAATATGATAAATATTAAATATCCTTCTTTATCTCTTATATCTTGTCCTAGAGTCCACTTTAGCTGCCATTAATATAGTCATTCCAGCTTTCTTATGAGAGGTGTTTGTAGGATTTATTTTTTTCTATCCTTTTTACTCTTACCTATTTGTGTCTTTATATTTAAAACAGGTTTTTTTTTATAGACATGTTCCATGTTTTCTTCTTTTTTTCTTTTTTTTTTAAGATTTTTTTTTTTTTTAAGTAATCTATACACCCACTGTGGGGCTCAAACCTACAACCCTGAGATCAAGAGTTGCATGCTCCACCAACTGAGCCAGCCAGGTGCCCCTAGAGTTTAGTTTTTAAAATATACATTTTTTAAGATTTTATTTATTTATTTGACAGAGAGAGAGAGAGAGAGAGAGAGTAAAAAAGGGAACACAAGCAGGGGGAGTGGGAGAGGGAGAAGCAGGCTTCCTGCTGGCTTCCCGCTGAGCAGGGAGCCTGATGAAGGGCTTGATCCCAGGACCCTGGGATCATGACCTGGGCCGAAGGCAGATGCTTAATGACTGAGCCACCCAGGCGCCCCTTTTTTTTTTTTTAAGATTTTATTTATTTGACAGAGAGAGACATAGTGAGAGAGGGAACACAAGCAGGGGGAGTGGGAGAGGGAGAAGCAGGCTTCCCCGCAGAGCAGGGAGCCCGATGTGGGGCTCGATCCCAGGACTCTGGGATCATGACCTGAGCTGAAGGCAGACGCTTAACAACTGAGCCACCCAGGTGCCCCTAGTTTTTAAAATATTTTACTATTTGATTCATTTGACAATAAATTTGTTGTAAGAAGTCAAATAAATATCCAACATATTTTTCCCTCTAAGACTTCCAGTTTCAGTCTCTTTTAAAAATTAATCTATATTTCTTCCACTGCTTTGAAATATCAACTTATTCATACATCAAATTCTTTTCATATTTATGTCTATTCTGGACCTTCTGTTTTGATGCATTGATTTGTCTGTTTATTCATATGCCAGGACCAAATTAGATTTTGTATGTGTGGCAAAATACAACATAAAATTTACCATCATAATCATTTTTTAAAAAGATTTTATTTATTTATTTTGAGAGGGAGAGAGCCTGCGTGCGAGAGCAAGTGAGCATGAGCGAGGGGGAGGGGCAGAGGCAGAGGCAGAGGGAGAAACAGGCTCCCTGCTCAGGGGCCCCAATCCCAGGACACTGGGATCATGACCTGAGCCAAAGGCAGAAGCTCAACGACTGAGCCATCCAGGCGCACCAATCATAATCATTTTTTAAAAGATTTTATTTCTTTACTTGAGAGAGAGAGGGAGCATGAGCCGGGGGGAAGGGCAGAGAGAGAGGGAGAGGGAGAAACAGACTCCCCACTGAGCGTGGAGACCGATGTGGGGCTCCATCCCAGGATCCCGAGATCATGACCTGAGCCGAAGTCAGACACTTAACTGAGCCACCCAGGCGCCCCCATCACAATCATTTTTAAGTGCACAGTTCAGTGGTATTAAACACTCATAATGTTGTGCAACCATCACCACCATCCATCTCCATTGCTCTTTTCATCTTGTAAAACTGAAACTCTATACCCATTAAACAGTAATTCTCCAATTGCCCCTCCTCTCAGACCCTGGCAAACACCATTCTACTTTTCATCTCTATGATTTTGACCATTCTAATTACCCCATGTAAGTAGAATCATACAGTATTTGTCTTCTTGTAACTGGCTTATTTTGCTTAGATAACGTTCTCCAGGTTTATCCATGTTGTAGCATGTGTCAGAATTTCCTTCCTTTTTAAGGTCGAATAATATTCTGTTGCAAGTATATACCACATTTTGCTTATCTATTCATCCATTGGGTTGCTCCCATGTTTTAGTGATTGTGAATAGTGCTGCTATGAATACGGGTATACAAATGTCTCTGTAAGACTCTGTTTTCAATTCTTTGGGGTATATGCCCAGAAGCAGAATTGCTGGATCATATGGTAATTCTATTTTTGATTTTTCAAGAACTGCCATAGTGTTTTCCATTTTGGCTGCAACAATTTACATTGCTACCAATAGGGTGCAAGGGTTCCAGTTTCTCCACATCCTTACTTGTTATTTTTTATTTTTTGGACAGTAGCCATCCTAATGGGTATGAGAGGGTATCTCATTGTAGCATTGCTTTGCATTTCTCTAACAAGCAGAGATGCTGATCATCTTTTCATGTGTTTATTGCCATTTGTATATTTTCTTTGGAGAAACGTCTATTCAAGTCTTTTGCCCACTTTCAAATTATATTTTTGGTTTTATTTTGTTTTGGGGTTGTTGAGTTTTACTTCTCTATATTCTGGACATTAGTCCTTTCTCAGATATAAGATTTGCAAATATTTTGTCCCATTCTGTGGGTTGCCTGTTTACTCTGTTGATATTGTATTTGATGCACAACATTTTAAAAGTTTTCAAGTTCAATTTGTCTATTTTTTCTTTTGTTGTCTGGGCCTTTAGTGTTATATCCAAAATATTGTTGCCAAAATCCAATGTCATGAGGCTTTTGTCCTATTCCTATGTTTTCTACTGGCAGTTTTATAGTTTTAGGTCTTACATTTAGGTCTTAGATCAAGTTTGAGTTAATTTTTTTTTTAAGATTATATTTATTTATTTGACAGAGAGAGCGAGCGAGCAAGCATGAGCCGGGGGGGGGGGGGTAGTGACAGGCAGAGGGAGACAGAGAAGCAGGCCTCCCGCTGAGCACGGAGCCCGAGGTGGGGCTTGATCCAAGGACCCTGGGATCATGACCTGAGCCAAAGGCAGACGCTTAACCGACTGAGTCACCCAGGCACCCCGCTAGTTATAGGTCTATTCAGACTTTTCTATTTCTTTGTGATTTAGTCTTGGTAGGTTTTGCATTTCTAGGAGTTTGTCTGTTTCATCTAGTTTAATTTGATGGCAAAGAATTGTTCATAGTACTCTCTTATAATCCTTTTTATTTCTGCAGAATTTGTAGTGATGTCCTCATTTTCATTTCTGATTTTAGTAATTTTAGTCTCTTCTTTTTTCTTAGTTCATTTAGCTGAAAGTTTGTCAGTTTTGTTGATCCTTTCAAATAACCAATTTTTGGTTTCATTAATTTTCTCTATTGTTTTTCTATTCTTTATTTCATTTACCTTTATTAGTTTTTTCTTTCTGTAGTTCCGAGTTTAGTTTTTTGTTTTTTTTTAACTAGGTCTTAAGTTGTAAAGCTTGTTAATTTGAAATCTTTCTTGGTTTTTTATTTTTTATTTTTAGAGAGAGGAGAAGGGCAAAGAGAGAGGGAGAGAGAGAATGTTAAGCAGGCTCCACACACAGCGCAGAGGCTGACACAGGGCTCAATCTCACAACACTGAGATCACGGCCTGAGCCAAAATCAAGACTTGGACACTTAACCGACTGAGCCACCCAGGTGCCTCTTAAATCTCTCTTGTTTTTTAATGTAAGCATTTTTAGCTATAAATTTCCCTCTTTAGGACTGTTTTTGCTGTGTCCCAAAGCTTTTGGTCTGTTATGTTTTTATTTTCATTCATCTCTAAGTATTTTTTTTTTAAGATTTATTTATTTGAGAGCGAGAGAGCACGAGTGGGGGGCGGGGCAGAGGGAGAGAGAGAAGCAGACTCCCCACTCAGCAGGGAGCCTGATGAGGGGTTCAATCCCAGGACCTTGGGATCATGACCTGAACTGAGGGCAGACACTTAACCGACTGAGCCACCCACATGCCCCTCTTTTTTATTTTATTTTATTTATTTATGAGAGACAGGGTGCATGAGCAGGGGGAAGGGCAGAGGGAAAGGGAGAGAATCCCAAGCAGACTCTCTGCTGAGCTCAATGCAGGACTTGATCCCACAACTCCAAGATCATGACCTGAGCCAAAACCAAGAGTCAGACACTTAACTAACTGAGCCACCCAGGCACCCCATCTCTAAGTATTTTCTAATTTCCACTGGAATTTCTAAATTGATCCATCGGTTATTTAAGAGTATATTGTTTAATTTCCACAAATATTTTACATTGTCCAGTTTTATTTCTGTTATTGATTTCTAACATTATCCCCTTGTAGTCAGAGGAGATACGTTGTATAAAATTTATCTTTTAAAATCTACTGAGACTTTATGGGGTGCCTGGGTGGCTCAGTCCGTTAAGTGTCTGTCTTTGGCTCAGGTCATGATCTCAGGGTCCTGGGATCAAGCCCCATGTGAGGCTCCCTGCTCAGTGGAGAACATGCTCCTCCCTCTACCTCTGACCGCCCCCCCCCCCGCCCCCGCTTATGCTCTCTCTCTCTCTGTCGCTCTTGCTCTATCTCAGATAAATAAATAAAATCTTAAAAAAAAAAAAAAAGAAGAAGAAGAAAATCTACTGAGACTTAACTTGTAGCCTAACATATGTTCTATCCTGGAAAATGTCCCAGGTGCACTAGAGAAGAATGTGTGTGCTGTTTTTGTTGGGTAGTGTTCAGGACATGGCTATTAGATGTGGTTGGTTAATTGTGTTAATTCTTCTATTTCCTTAACTTCTGTCTGGTCATCCTATCCATTATTGAGAATGGGATACTGTAATCTCCAACTATTACTGTGGAACTGTTTCTCCCTCCAATTCTGTCAGTTTTTGCTTCAAATCCCCTGGAAATTGCTCTAGCTGGAGGGGATAAGGCTTGCAACAATGGGGGAGGAGGGTTATGGTGCCACAACAGGCGCCTGTCTCTTCATCTGCACCTCTGTACCAAAAGCAGCAATCAGCAATCCCAAATATTTGGAGGACAGAGTCCTTTTTTGCCCATCTTGGCTCCCACAAGCTGATGCAAGGGGTTCCAGGAACCAGTGCATAGCTGCCCGCCACGTGGCTGAGGGGTGAAGGATGGGTAGCTTCTACTGTGCTAACAGCTAAAACTGACCAAAATTTACTGCGATTTATCATCCAAGCCCTCCCCTAGAGGTTGCCGTCAATAGACTCCAGAGTTCCAAAACAGTTACATCAGACAGATTCTGCCAGTGCAATTATTATGTGGGTGAGGAGACAGATTCTTGGTGCTTCCTTCTCTGCCATCTTCCCGGAATCCTCTCTCCAAGTTTTTTTTTCTTACACAATAAAGCATTATGAAATACATTTGTAACTATTAGGGCTATAGCTGCCTTGTAAATTTCTTCCAGAATTTTCGTGACTCATCTTGCAATATTACCTTCCCTTACGAGTCTTAGAATCAAGTGTCTAGTTTCAAAAAGAATCTGGTATTTTCATTGAAAAATTTATATCTTAATTTAGGAAGAATATTGTCAATGATTTAAAAACCAGAACAACCTAAAATTCCTAGTTTTCATAAATACTATTAAAATAATAAAGATTATTATAAAACTTAAATTAATACAAGGGCACCTGGGTGGCTCAGTTAAGCATCTGACTCTTGATTTCGGCTCAGGTCTTTATCTCAGGGTTGTGAGTTCAAGCCCAGCATGGACCCTACTTAAAAAAAAAAATTATGGGGCGTTTGGGTGGCTCAGTCGTTAAGCGTCTGCCTTCGGCTCAGGTCATGATCCCAGGGTCCCTGGGATCGAGCCCCACATCGAGCCCCATATCAGGCTCCCTGCTCAGCGGGAAGCCTGCTTCTCCCTCTCCCACTTCCCCTACTTGTGTTCCCTCTCTCGCTTTGTCTCTGTCAAATAAATAAATAAAAATCTAAAAAATAAATACATAAATAAATCAGGGCGCCTGGGTGGCTCAGTCAGTTAAGCGTCTGCCTTTGACTCAAGTCATGATCCCAGGGTCCTGGGATGGAGTCCTGCTCCCTGCTCAGCAGGGAGCCTGCTTGTCCCTCTCCCTCTGCCGCTCCCCCTCCTTAGGCCCTCTCATTCTCTGTCAAAATAAATAAATAAAATCTTTGATTTTATTTATTTATTTTGACAGAGAGAGAGGGAGACACAGCGAGAGAGGGAACACAAGCAGGGGGAGTGGGAGAGGGAGAAGCAGGCTTCCCGCCAAGCAGGGAGCCCGACGTGGGGCTCGATCCCGGGACCCTGGGATCACGACCTGAGCTGAAGGCAGATGCTTAATGACTGAGCCACCCAGGTGCCCCAATAAATAAATCTTTAAAAAATTAAATTAATACAGAAGTATATAAGAACTAAAAATTAAATTCTTAAACATTTCCTTATCACCTCCCCCTTCACTGAGGTAACTAGTGTGAAGAGTTTGATTGTATCCTTTGATACTTAGCCATATCTTTACAAACTTTTATGTGTACCTCCACATGCAGGTTTTTGTTTTGTTTTATATGTATTGGGATCATTAGAGATGAAGGAGCAATAATATGTACATACCATTTTTTTTGTAATCCTCTGTAGACGCACATTCAGACTGTTACCTTTTTTCTCCTACTAACAGCTGTGATCAAAAGCCTCTTGTATATACTTCCACATTTGTGTATTTCAGAATACATTTCTAGAAGGAATTGCTAGTTAAAAGGGAATGAACGCATATTTTAAATTTTGAGAGATACGACCAAGTTATCTTCAAGGAAAGCATCAATGATACTCCCACCAACAACATAGGAGGGGCCTTTTCACACTTTCCTAAGTAATAAATACATAGATCTTTTTAACTTTTTCCAGTTTGTAAATCAGAGATATCTAGCTCACAGCATTTTTGTAAGGATCACGTATATGAAAGGACCTCTCACATTGCCTAGGTTATTGTCAGAATCCATTTTTATAATTTTACTGCCCAATCTGCAGTAAAAACGTGTAAGGGCTCTAAAATGTCAGGCAATCTTAATGAACAGAATTTACCATCAGACTTCATTGAGGCCTGAAATAAATCCAAAGGGCAACTTTTCCAACCTGTAACGTCTGAATGAATGGATCAGCTATAATGGTATTTAGGTATAAAGTTCTGAAGAAGTGGGGTGTTCCATTTTTAAAAGTCTCCCCCTACCCCCGACCCACCCCACCCCGAAAAGAACCCGCGGCGATCGCCAGCCTGCCTTTGTCTCCCGAGCCACGCACAGCTCCCGGACGGCTCCCGCCGGAAGGCCCCTCACGGAATTGCTTCTCTCCTCTTCACCGGAGGAAGGAGGGCTTCCTCCCCGCCCAGGGCCCGGCGTCCCCGGGAGGCTGCTCGGGCTCTGCATCCGAGCGTGCACCTCGGCGCTCGGGAGCCGCCCCGGAGCCTGCTCTATTCTGACAGCGTCCGCGAGCCTTCCACGTCGGTTCTGGAGCCGGCAGGCGGATCCGACCTGCAGCACGGAATGCGGAGAGAAAGGCGGGTCGGGGCCGGGACGCCCGCCGGACTCCTCGGGTACCCGCGCTGGGAGACGCCGCCGCCGGGACTGGACGTGCGGCGGCATCGCACCCAAGTGCTGTCAGACAGACCGTATTTTTGGTTCAGCGATTTTAGCCTGGATTTTGGCCCAATTCAACTACACAGCGTCTCGGAATTTTATTTTCTTTTTCCCAAAGTCTACGGGATGGGAGGAACTCAGTCTCCAGCCCGCCGCGGCTGTGGGCTCCGCAAGGGTCACCGGCTTCAGAGAGCGAGCAGGTGGTCACGAAAGGGCCGGACGCCGCGAGGGTGGGGAAATCCTTCAGGTCCAGCCAATGGTGGGACTCACTCCCCGGCGGATTGGCCTGGCCGCTCGCGCAGACCTCAGACAGCCGCGACTGCGATTGGCACAATTAAGCGGAAAACCCGCTTACCTCAACCATAACGGCTATTGATTGGCTGCAGCACACAGTCTCTTTTCTACAGACCAAACCTAGAGCCGCTTAGTGATAAATCCCGCCTTAAAAGGCGTTTGATAAGTTTTACGTGTTGTAAGGCAAATGGTGATTGGTCACAGCGCTCACGGATTCGGTCTGTAGTAAACACAGCGAGCTCCTGGGGCCGTCGATTGGTCGGCGTTCCGGGGGGCAGAGTAAATTCCTCCAGATTCCGCGCGCCGGCTGGCTGCCCTTCTGCCCCGGCCCCGCCCCCTCACCTTCTCATTGGTTGCAGCTCGGCCGGAGGGAGGAGGAATGGAGCGGAGTAAGCTCTCTCGCGGGCGTCACTTCCGTTTACTGTCGGCCGCCGCCGCGGTGTTCTCAGAGTGCGGCGGCGAACGGGCCGAAGAAGCTGGGGGACGAGAGGCGGGGTGGGCGGAAGGGGGAGGAAATCCCATCGCGGAGACGCCGGCCTGGACGTTCCCGCCTCCTCCGACACTGTCAGGCCGGATCGGAGAGGGGTCACCGCCTCCTCCAGCGAGCAGGGGGGCGGAGCCCGGCTCAGGTGAGGCGACCCTGTCAGCCCCGGCGGTGGTGGAGCGCGCGGGCGCGCTCACGTGGAGACCGTTGAGCTCCGGGAGAGCTGGGCGGGCGGCGCGAGCCGGCTCGCGCCTAGGCGTCGGGGCGCGCGCAGACGCGTACCGGTGACCCCCGCCTACCCTGCTGGTCTTTCTGAAGGGGTATTGTTACCCTTCGGAGCCGAGGGGCCAGGCGCGTTCTTCTGCGCAGGCGTCCCCCAGGTTCCGACGCCAGAATGTCTGCTGGGTGGGGCGGGGGCTCTTGCCCCCACGGGTCCGCGGGCGGGCGACGTTGGTTCCTGGGATGGCGTGGGAAAGGCCCAGGACCTACAGGCTGGCGGGTTAACAGAGGATCTGCCGCCCTACGGGTTGGGGTCGGCTGGCTTCGTTGCCCTCTTCCTGGCTCTGAGCGTCGGGGTTTCCTTTCAGCCGAGCAAGGCCGAGGCGGTCTGGAATTGGGGACCGGCGGTTGACCCTGGAGGGGTGGAGCCAGTCTTTTGGAATGCCCCAGCTTGTTATCTGAGGACTGTTTCTGGGCATTTATTAAATGTCCACTTTTTCCAGGCTTCGTGCTAGGAGCTGTGGGAGTTGCAGTGGTAAGAACAGCCGTTCCCCCTCTTACCCTTGTTTGGAGGACAGATTTGTACATAAATGTTAACATCAGGCAGTGAATTAAGGGGGAGTGGAAGGTCAGTTTTTTCCCTTACAAAAAAGAAAAAAGAAGAAAGAAAAGGTTGTTACAAAGTCAGTCTGCATTCTGTCCTGGTGGAGGGTGCTGTAGGAAGCGAAGTTCTTTATAGGAGACAAATCCTAAATGTTTATTCGGAGGAAAATTTTTACGGAAAAGAACAGTAAAGTCTTGATTACTAATATGCTCCGGTTCTCGTAATTTGAATGAATAGAAGTAACCCTTCACCTTCAAGATTTGAAACAGAACTTTTCGCAAAATACATTCATATACTTTTCAGTTGTAGTTAAGTAGAAGATACTGGGATCTTTAGAGGTTGAAGAGAATGCTGTGCCTTAGTCGACGATTTGCTATCCTTGTACGGACACTTGTGCCTTAGATAATTAAAAAGGTGTGCTGGCCACCTAGTTACCTTCTGGAGAACTTGCTTTTCATTTGCTAAAGTCTTGGCGATTTCTGAGATGAGGGTGGTTGGCAGCAAGCTGAAAGAGCGGAGGTGGAGGGAAGAGACCAGGTGCGGAGAGAAGAAAGAGTTTTATTAGAGAACGGCCCCTAAACGAAGGGAAGGCCTGCTGCTACTATTGCTTTAACCCCCGCTGGAAATTCCAGCAAACTTGGGAGGATTGGCCTGGCCACCACAGCCAGCTTGGTGACCTGCCAGGTAAGACTAACTGGTTGGGGACCTGTTCTGGGCCCTTGTGTTTTGCTGAGTAAGTGAACCATTTAGAGTTCTGAAGTCAACTTGTTTTTTGTTCTAAAAATTGTGTCAAAACGTAGTTAGCTGGGGATCCTGGCACGCTGTATTCTGGTTAAGTGAGGTATCTCTAGCAAAATTCTGAATGTGATAAGATTTGGAAGAAAAGCACCTTAGAGTAGGATGTTTTCCTAAATTTAGAGGTCAGTGCTGTCGAAAGAGACTTTGTTGAAAGACTGTCACAAGAAGTTGAAGTCATTTTAAAAAATCGCTTTGATTCAAAATGCATGCAGATGTTTTAATATTTAAAGTACTTAGCATTGGAGCACCTGGGTGGCTCAGTTAAGTGTCCAGCTCTTGATGTCGGCTCAGGTCGTGATCTCCGGGTGGTGAGATTTGAGCCCTGGGTGGGGCTCTGTGCTGAGCGTGGAGTCTGCTTAAGATTCTCTCTCTCCCTCTCCCTCACCCCTTCCCTCCCCTAAAAAATAATAAAATTAAAAATATTTAAAAAAATAAAGTACTTAACATGAATTATATTGAATTGGAATTCTTCGGTGGGAGTAAGACTTAAAAATATCTTACGTACAGTGAGACAAAAGCTTGCTGTAGTGCCAACACAGAATCTTGAATCTGCCTCAATTTCTCCTTGGAAAGGGAAAAGAAAAATTTAAGATATTGAGTCTGTGTTAGCTTTCAACTTATATTTTTTAAATGTAAATTTTTTATGAACAAATACTTTTCTCCTGTGTCAGTTTTAAACATATATTTCTCTTTTACTGTACTTAACACTTCTCAGATATGGACATTGAATAGTAGGAGCCAAATTTTGTTAGTGTAGCCGGTGGGCTGGGAATGTAACACTACACTGCACCTTTTGTCTGAGTATGAAGTGAACTTCTCATATGCTAAAGACCAGCTGTTTCTGAGTGAACTGCTGCTCTTACAGTTGTTTTCATCATTTTCATCACTGAATAGTGGCTTTTCATCTCAAGATTCAGTTTTGGGGGGTGCCTTTCATCTGATTAGTTATACATATATTTGCTAAAAGCTTTGATTTAGCTTTCTGACAGCTCCAACAGATTAGGAATTGTGTTGGAGTACTGATTTTTTGTAATGTAACAGGCATATTGTACTGTACCCTGGAAGGAAGTCACTATGCACAGCTCACATCAAGGAGTGGGGAGAGTTATGTTCCATCTCTTTGAGGGTAGAGTATCTACATAATTTACTTGGAATTTTTCTGCACAGGAGATTTCTCTCCCATTTATTTATGTAAGCAATCTATATCAGTATGGATCTGTGGATATTTATTTTATATACTTGGGGTATAATCCAATAGTATTTTTTTTTAAGATTTTATTTATTTATTTATTTGACAGAGAGACAGCGAGAGAGGGAACATAAGCAGGGGGAGTGGGAGAGGGAGAAGCAGGCTTCCTGCGGAGCAGGGAACCAGATGCGGGGCTCGATCCCAGGACCCCGGGATCATGACCTGAGCCAAAGGCAGACGCTTAACGACTGAGCCACCCAGGCGCCCCCCCAATAGTATTTTATTTATCTTTTTGCTCAGATTTTTCCAGTTTTGGCCTTTGGGAGCTCTTTCTCCTGTTGGGTCCCATGTCCCTTTCACATATTCCCATTTTCATGTATGTTTGTTTGTTTGAAGCATTTCCTTACTTCCTGACACTGTAAGATACTGCAGGCTTATCTTGTATATTTTCAGCCCCAGTTCTAGAATCAGCCATTTCTCCGAAGAGCACTAGTTCCTTTTGTTAGAAAATGGTATTTGAAACCAAGATCTGGGCACCAGGATGCTCAGAGTGGTACTGATTTACATTTCTTTGAAATTCTCTTCAATGTCTAGTTTAATAGAAGACAGGTGGATTCTCATACCTGCTTTTGTATTCAATTTGTTGTGCTATAACCTTGATTAAAGTATACCAAGAAAAATCCACCATCACACAAATATGTACTTGGAAAAGGGAAGAGTATTTTAGTAGCTTTTTCAAATAACTTTGGATATTCTTTTCTGATACGGTAACAGAGCTCAGCAAACGGTATTTTCTTAAGTGGTTGGTTAGTTGCAATGTGTAATCTGAAACCATGTCAACAAACTTTTCATATTCTGTTACATTGAAATACATTAGTATGTATCTTGCACTTTGAATTTTTTTATCCATAACTTATTTTTTAACATCACACTTTATAACATTGGTCATTTGGAACATACTGATTCACTGGGTTATGCAGATCTTCCAAATGTTAATGCATTTATAATAAAAAAAAATCACATTCCATTAATATCACCAGTCATCTCATTGGGTTTGAGCACTGGGAAGCTGTGAAACTCACAGTGACATGTACAAATTTCCCAAAATTCCAATTTTTACCTGAAAGCTCAAATTTTATCATAGGCAACAAATACTATAAGTTGTTTTCCTTGAAATGACAAGCTCATTTCATTCATCTTCAAGAGATGTCTGGCAAATACTCAAGTCTGAATAACCATAGTTTGTCATTGTTCTTCCAAGTTATAATGGTGTTCCATGATAAAGCAGTTAGTTCAGCTTACAACTCAAAAATTGCACAAGAATTTTTCCTTACATTGCATTTTAGTATGCAGCACAATTACTTCAAGTGTACTTTCCATTTCATCTCACATAATATTAAAAAAGACATGTAGGGGCGCCTGGGTGGCTCAGTCATTAAGCGTCTGCCTTCGGCTCAGGTCATGGTCCCAGGGTCCTGGGATCGAGCCCCGCATCGGGCTCCCTGCTCAGTGGGGAGCCTGCTTCTCCCTCTCCCACTCCCCCTGCTTGTGTTCCCTCTCTCGCTGTGTCTCTCTCTGTCAAATAAAATCTTTAAAAAAATAAAATAAAATAAAATAAAATAATAAAAAAGACATGTATTCAAGAATTGAAACTAACAATAATGAAGGGAACAGCATTCTTGTAGAAGTGGCTGTGTCCAGCACACAGACAGTAAGCATTCTGGCCAGATTGTCAGGCTCAGGTGTCCAGTCTTCCCATCAATTCTTTCAGCAGCTTCTGTGCTTAGGTTAGCTAGAAACAGTTTCTGTTGCTGCAACCGAGAACCCTGACTGATACTGCGCTCAAGCTTTAAAAAATGGAATTAGGGACGCCTGGGTGGCTCAGTCGGTTAAGGGTCTGCCTTCGGCCCGGGACCATGACCCGGTCCTGGGATCGAGTCCCGCATCGGGCTCCTTGCTCCGTGGGGAGCCTGCTTCTCCCTCTGCCTGCCGCTCCCCCTGCTTGTGCTCTCTCTCTCTGACAAAAAATGGAATTAAAATATTTTTTTACAAAAGTTACGTGAAAAGTGATGATAGTCTTTAGATGAAAATTATATGCCTCTTTGTTAACTTTTCTGACGATGCCTGGTGATCATTATCAGTTAAGAGCATTTGCTCTCCAATACCTGCCTTTCTAGCCTTACCTGCTCTCCAGCCAGAAGAGATACACTGCCTCCCCCACCTCAGACCTCTCCCCACTTTTACCTCTGCGTGGAATGTATTTTACGTCTCATTTTATCCAAGTGCAAACTTGTACCCAGCTCTGTCGTCAGGGCCACCAAGAAGCTGGAAATAACGTTTGCCTTATCTGAGCCCCTGAGCACACTTCATCTCTTGGGTGGCACTTAGTGCTCTCCATTTGGTCATAATTTGTATATGTCGTGTTTCCGCTAAGCACCCGTGACAGTTAGGACTATGCCACATCAATCTCTGTTCCATAGCACTTAACCTTGAATGAAGCAAGCACTTCCAAACATTGGATGAATGAATCTGTATACCAAATACACAAGCGCCTTTATGGGCTGTTGCAACTTCTGGGTTGTATAGCCCTCTAGGACATGGCTCCCACGTTGCTGGGCCTCTTTTCTCCCTTAGTGGATCAGCTGTCTTTATTTTTTATTTATTTATTTTTGCAGCTGTCAACGTGCAGCCGCCTCTTGCCCTCATTCTAGAATTGCTGTTGCTCATCTCCAGGGCAAACTTGGAATTTTGTTTGTTTAAAACAAAAGATTATGTGAGCGCTTGAGGGACTTTCCTATGAGGAAATCTTTCAGATGTAGGCTTTGATCTTTATTTTGGATATTCTGAGACTTTCTGGGTTTTGGCTGATTTTAGAGATAGTTGGGACTTTCAGGAAAATGACTGTTGGGTAATATGCTGTTGTAGGTCATCTGTATACAGTCAGTGCTCATTCAACAAATAATTTACTGAGCTGTGTATCAGGCACTTAGGGAGGGAGAAAGAAAATGCAGTCCCTGCCCTCAAAAACTGTTTTAGTAGAAACAGCATTTTGAGTTTGCACTAGGAATATAAGTAGGGCACTAATACCTTTTCTTATTCAAACGGAATCATGAAGTTCTAGGTCAGCTAATCCGTAGGAATTTTGAACTGGAAAACAAGGTGGCAGAGCAGGGAGAGTTGAGGGTAGGGGGAGATGGTAAGGGATCTGGCTCTAGCTTGAGTTCCCCAGTCATGCTCACTTTTTAGTCATTGATAGAGTCCCTTTTTACTAGACCTGATCTGTCCAGTTTCTGAGCCAGCCCTGACAGAGCAGAAACAGAGAGATTATAAAATTAGTAAACACTGACGGATCGAGATCTGGGGTTGACGCTGGGCACCTGTGTGCCCACCTAGTCCTAGCCGTTCCCTACTTCCACTTAGTCAAATCAGAACAATGGGCGAACATTCTAGGACACCATGACTTGGAGCTCTGTCAGAATCCTACACTGCTTCTCTGGAGCCTTGCCTAGTTTTGTTTGCTTACACTTATTTTTGTCTGTATCATCTCTAAAAATGGAGAAAAAGTTCTGTTTGGTTATTTTTTCTGCTAGGGTCTTAACTAGATTAAGGATACTGAATGTTAAGAATTCCTTAGACTGTTAAGACACTTCCTGCAGGTGGCAACTTTGCAGGTCCTGCCCGGCACACAGGCAGCAAATCACTCGATACGGCGTTAGATGGTATTTGAGTATGGGTGTGCTTTTCCTTATGAAGTCAGTTATTGAAAAGCATGTGGGTAGGTCAATATATAAGTCAAATAGTTTAAAATGTGCTATTAATTGGTTTGTTCTCCTAGAACACAAATGAACTTTTTTATTAGTCTAAGTAAAGCATTATTAGGAAAGTAAATCTATTGAGAAAACAGCCAGCTCTTGATTATTCATGTTAATATAATGAGCAGTGGTATAAGTGTATTTTCTTAATTATATTTAGTTTGGAAATTACTAAAAATCTGTTCCTGCAGATAACAAATATTGTAGTATACACTTGCTATGAGTCAGATAGTTACAAATTGGTAGATTACTTGCTGTATCTCCTCCAACTATTTAGATTCATATTGTCACATTTTGAAATCTTTTAAAGAGACCTGAAGCTTTTTTCCTTGGTTTGAAGGCTTTAGACGTCAGCTTTTGGTAAAACACTTACCTTTTCAGCATGAGCTCTTTTTATCGCTTTTACATTGGACCTCCAAGTTTGCCACAGTTGCTTGGTAGTTTTGAATAACCATGATCTTGATTCATGATTCTCTTCCATCAGAGCTGAGAGTAACAAATTTTATATCTCCTAAACTAACTGAATTTTTTTTAAATACGCCTTCTAGATCCACAAAGGTTTTAGGATAGCCATGTTATTTGGGTTTTTCTGAAATTATGTTTTAAACCTTATGTTTGTGTGACAGATCCAACATAAACCAGTTTAAGATAAAAGCAGAATTCATTGGCTCATGAAATAGGAAATCCTAGGGTGATGCCACCTGTAGTCATGACTGGATCCCAGGGTCTTGCTGTCATCAGCACATTTTTGGCGGGGGGGTGGGGGGGGCGGGTACTGCTTTCTTTTGTGTTGGCTTCCTTCTCAGACAGGCAGAAACGGCCACCATCAGTGCTAGACTTAATCTACCTTATAACTTGCAAGCTGGGTGAAGAGAATCCCAGGGCAGACTCTTAACTGGCGTGGCGTGGGTCACATACCCATGTCTGAAACAATCACTGGAGTCATGGGGCCAGATCTGCCTGGATTATTTGTCCACTCCTGGAACTCAGAGGTTTAGGGCAGTCTGATCTGCAGCACAAGCACTAAGAATGGGTGAAAAGTGATTTCCCCCAAAGACTTAGTAGGCAGGCCCCCCCCCCAAAAAGTGTCCCTTGGAGATAATATTTGAATGTTGATTTGTGAGGAAATGTTAACAAGTTTCACATTGTTCCAGTTATTTGTTGCTATGTAACAAGTCACTTGCAAACTTAATGGCTTGAAACAACAAAAATCATTTTATTATTACCTCTAATAGTTCTAGGGGTTGACTGGGCTCAGCTAGATGATTCTCTCAGGGTCTCTCATGGGGTTGAAGTCAGACCATGACTGCGGCTGAAGTCACCTTGAAGGCATACTCATGCCTGGGAGTGAGTGCTGACTGTCAGCTAGACTTCAGCTAGGCCTCCTCACGGCATGGTGCCTGGGTTCCAGGAGCAAGCCAGAAGGAGCAGGCAAAAGCTCGGTTGCCTTTTATGACCCAGCTCCCAAGTCAGTGGGAGTGGAAGAAAAACTGTAATTTCTGCCATAGTCATAGATTTGCCTGGCTTCAAGGGGAATGAACACGGACTCCACCTTGATGAGAGGGGTGTCAGTGTCACATTGTAAGAAAGCATGCAGGATGGGCGATCTTAATGATGCCAGCCATCTTGGAAAATATAATCTGCTTTAAACATTGCCTTATTTCGAGTGACTAGTTTTTATAAAGAACATGAGATGTAAATGAGGTGTGGGTTGTACTTATATTGACCAGCTCACTTTGTTGCCTTGTGTATCACGTGGTATCGCTGGCTCTCTGGCTGTCTTTCTCCTTTTCTAATAGCACTCTGATTTCCTGTTTGTGAATTCTCTCCACCCACTTTCTGTACTGATCTGTCCCTCTCACTCTTAAGGTTGCTAAAAGACTAGAATTTCATGGAGCTTATTCACTGTCCTTAGGGAATGCAGAATTCTACTTCACTTCTATGGGATAGCTGTTCCACCACTTACACGTTGGTCTTTTCTAACATGGGTCCCTAAGTGTTAAAAGTGGGTCCTATGAAGGGGAGCCCATAAAGAGCCAGTAGCTGATGCCACATGTGTACATGCTTCTAGAATTGTTAGCCGAATTCGCATTTGTTCCTTATTTGACAGGTTTTTAGTCTGTGTGCCCATCATGAGAAATATCAACAGCTTTAAAAGGTCCAAGCTTGGCTGTCCACATCTCTTTTCATCACACCCTCTGTGCTCTCATTTTGACTCCAGCTTTTGTAAGTCTTAACACTTTCTTTCTTTGTTTTTTCTATAGGATCATGGATTTTCCTGGACACTTTGAACAGATCTTCCAGCAGCTGAACTACCAGAGACTTCACGGGCAGCTCTGTGATTGTGTCATTGTCGTGGGGAACAGACATTTTAAAGCCCACCGCTCAGTCCTGGCAGCATGCAGCACGCATTTCCGAGCCCTGTTCTCAGTGGCAGAGGGAGATCAGACCATGAACATGATCCAGCTGGATAGCGAGGTAGTGACAGCGGAGGCCTTTGCCGCACTGATTGACATGATGTACACCTCCACCCTCATGCTGGGGGAGAGCAATGTTATGGATGTCTTATTGGCAGCCTCTCACCTGCATTTGAACTCTGTTGTTAAGGCGTGTAAACATTACTTAACGACAAGGACGCTGCCCATGTCTCCCCCCAGTGAGCGCGTCCAGGAGCAGAGCGCCCGCATGCAGCGCTCCTTTATGCTGCAGCAGCTGGGGCTGAGCATCGTGAGCTCAGCCCTCAATTCCAGCCAGAGTGGCGAGGAGCAGCCAGCCCCCATGAGCTCCTCAATGCGCAGTAACCTGGACCAGCGGACACCCTTCCCCATGAGACGCCTTCATAAGCGCAAGCAGTCTGCAGAGGAGCGGGCCAGACAGCGCCTCCGGCCCACCATGGACGAGTCTGCCATTGCTGATGTTACACCGGAGAACGGGCCGTCAGGGGTTCATTCTCGGGAGGAGTTCTTCTCACCTGATTCCCTGAAAATCGTGGATAACCCTAAGGCTGACGGGATGGCTGACAACCAGGAAGACAGTGCCATCATGTTCGACCAGTCTTTTGGTGCTCAAGAAGACGCCCAGGTGCCCAGCCAGTCCGACAATACTGCTGGCAGCATGGCCCAGTTGTCTATGGCCTCCCGCGCGACTCAGGTTGAGACGAGTTTTGAGCAGGAAGCTGCAGCCGAGAAAAGTGGTTTTCAGTGTGAAAATCCCGAGGTTGGCCTTGGAGAGAAGGAACACATGAGAGTGGTGGTTAAATCTGAGCCCCTGAGCTCTCCTGAGCCTCAGGATGAAGTGAGCGATGTGACCTCCCAAGCAGAAGGCAGCGAATCCGTGGAAGTGGAAGGGGTTGTGGTCAGTGCCGAGAAGATAGACCTCAGCCCTGAAAGCAGTGATCGGAGTTTTTCAGATCCCCAGTCTAGCACTGACAGGGTAGGTGACATCCATATTTTGGAAGTCACAAATAACCTAGAACATAAATCCACTTTCAGCATTTCAAATTTTCTTAACAAGGGCAGAGGGAGTAACTTTAGTGCAAATCAGAACAATGATGATAATATCCCAAACACTACTAGTGACTGTAGGCTGGAGGGGGAGGCCCCTTATTTGTTGAGTCCAGAGGCTGGGCCTGCGGGCGGGCCCTCCTCGGCCCCTGGCTCTCATGTGGAGAACCCGTTCAGTGAGCCTGCAGACTCCCATTTCGTCAGGCCTATGCAAGAGGTGATGGGCCTGCCATGCGTGCAGACCTCAGGCTACCAAGGAGGAGAACAGTTTGGGATGGACTTTTCCAGGTCTGGTTTGGGCCTCCACTCCTCCTTCTCCAGGGTCATGATGGGTTCCCCGAGAGGAGGAGCCAGTAACTTTCCATACTACCGACGCATAGCTCCCAAAATGCCAGTTGTAACTTCTGTCAGGAGCTCACAGATCCCAGAAAACTCTGCCAGTTCCCAGCTAATGATGAATGCGGCCACGTCCTCATTTGAAAACGGCCATCCTTCGCAGCCCGGCCCTCCGCAGTTGACCAGGGCATCTGCTGATGTCCTGTCCAAGTGCAAGAAGGCCTTATCAGAGCACAACGTCTTGGTTGTAGAGGGGGCTCGCAAGTATGCCTGCAAAATCTGCTGCAAGACTTTTCTGACCTTGACAGATTGCAAGAAGCACATCCGAGTTCACACAGGTGAAAAACCCTACGCCTGCCTCAAGTGCGGCAAGAGGTTCAGTCAGTCCAGCCACCTGTATAAACATTCAAAGACCACGTGCCTGCGCTGGCAGGGCAGCAGTCTCCCCAGCACTCTGCTCTAGCCCGGCCGCTCGGCAGCAGGCCGGCGCCAGTCGTCGCACCGAAGCGGATGGCTCTTGTGGTTGGTGGTAGAGGCCAGTGGGCTGGAGGCCTCGGGCCCCCGATGGCTGGGGCAAGTGCCGGTGACTAGCAGCTGGAGAGTACATGCGCGGGGCCCTTGGGCTGCGGCCGCATCTCTCGGTGAGATGCACACTTCCGGAGAGGGACGCGATCCCTGAAACCGAGTTCTTCCTTAGGGTTGAGTAATGCGGTCAGAAAGTAGTTTGTAATTGATGGCGTTAAAAGTGGCACATTTAAAAATTAAAAATCGAAGTGCAAAAAAATTTTTTTTAGCAATTTTTGTAAAACTCTGTGAAGCATTTAAGTAAATTTCCTATATCCTCCGAAGGGAGTATTATATACCCGTACAGCGCTGCACACCATACTTACGTGTAGCCGGTGGCGATCTTGTGCCTGTCTGAAAGGAAGGCCCTTGGGGACATGCCTGTCCGCCACAAATGCTTTAAAGTGTATCAGGAGCTAGTCCGAGGCCTCAGCAAGTACTGTATTTTTAATTTTTGTCTCAACTGCAGTCACAGACACTGCACTTTGATGGTGCTGACACTGGGTCCAGAGCGAGCATTCTCCGGACTGTTAGGTGTACATACTTTTGAAAACATCACTGCTGGATAGATGTTTTAACAATTTTTCCTGGTTTTAAAAACACAGTTGTAAATGGAGTATGTACCGTAGGGAGTGGCAAGTAAGGTGTTGTTTCTGTACGTGCTGTTTTAGCAGTATTTTACCCAACCTGTATTACATATGTTACAGTTCCATGTTTGGAAGTCAGAAAAGAGCTAGTGTTTGTCTTTGTTAAATGATGTGGAGTCCTGTTTTGTGGGGTCTTTCATGGTGCATTCACCCTTTGCTCCATCCAGGCTTTGGGGGCCCGTCCAGCCTGACACATCTCACCAGTGACAGGCCCGCTCTCTGCTTTGCTTCTGCGCACTCTCCTGCCCCACGTGGCATCTTCCCGCGTGGCATCTTGTCCAGGCCTGCATTACTGTTTTGTTGCGGACTCACCAAAAATGATGCTAACCCGTCTCCACCGTTGGTTGATCACTTTTATATACTATAGTTTTAAAGTCTAGACCCTGAGCTTTTAGCGTTGTTGCCCCAACCCAAGACTGAATGTCTCAAATTGTTTAAAATCCAAACATAGTAGCGGTGTTCCCAGGTAAATATTTTCCAGACTTTGTAAGAGAGTTGGGCAGCCCGGAGCACAGAAGTCACCGAGTAGCACCGGAGACTGCTGGAGGACACAGTTGGGCCACTGCCCGGGGCCTCCGTAGGCCCCCCTGCCTCGCTTCGCCAGCCCCACCTGCGCCGTCAGGGCTGTCGGCACCTGTACACGGCCGAGCCCGGGCTCGTGTGCATCCAGGGCGACAGGTCTTTGGAGAGCTCATGAAGTCAGTTTAATTCATGCATGAACATGAGTTCATTTTTTATACAGCTCTTTCAGAGACACCAAACCATTGTGCGTAAATCGAAAGAAGTCCTTCGGTTCTTATTTAGAACTGTTTAGAAAGCTAAGTACGTGTAGCCTAAAACAATCAGCATGTGTTTTCTCCCCTTACTCTAGTGTGTGCAGTTACACATCTGTCTGTGGATAAACTCACATTGTTCATAGTCAGGCTTAGCATCTCCTATGAACTGATTCCCAGGGAGGAAAGCCAAAAAGGAAACTTCTGTGATTCCTCTCCTTTCCAGCACACGTGGGAAAGAGACCGTTGGAGGATATGGGATCACGTGTGAAATGCAGTCGTGCATGCGGCTGTTGCTGGAGTCGTGTTCTGACTGGATGTGAGGGGGCTCTTCGTCTACCCCTCTGCTTGATGTGGGGACCAGTGTCTTGTGGGGAGATTAACCTTGGGAGGCAGGTGGGTCAAGGTGGAGCACAAGAGAGGGCCTGCCTGGGCCCGGGGAGAGGAGCCAGCAGCAAGGGGAAGAGCGGGGGTAGCCCTCTTCCCTTCCATCTTGAGGGGGAGGGGCCGGGAGGCTGCGCCTCACCTCAGCTCAGCCTTAAGTGGACTTTGCTTTAGGGCCTGTCTCTGATAGAGCGCCCGGAGCCTTGCCTCTCCACGGCTAGATGGAATCTGGAATCTCTCATCTACCTCTTAGTCGGTTTCTACATGTGAGAAGCAAGCTTTGGCGCCAGTGTCCTCATACATGCTATAGAACTTAAAAATAATTCAGAGGTTCCCTGCAAAACTAGTCTCAGGGTTCCTGTGATCCGTAGCTTCTACCTGAATTAGAACTGGTTTTGGGTACCTGAATTTTGATTGGTTAGCCTTAATTATAGCCTGGCATAATCATTTCTGGTGATCAAATCATAAAGTTCTATCAGGGCACCTACGTCAGTGGTGCTATGCTGGTCAAAATTTGAGATTTTGAAATAAAAAATTTGTCACATTCATGCCTCTAACTAAGTATGCGTTCTTTTTTCTTCGCTTAGGTTATTAAGGTTGAAAGAAAAAAGGGAAGTAGTATGGCTTTCTCTCCTAACCCTGCTTTGACCGGTACTTTTTTAAAAAACCCAAATCTCCTCCAAAATACTCTTAATGCTGTCAATCACAGTTATGGTCATTGCCCTCAATTCAGTCCCTCCACTTTCCCTGCACTCTGTCTTTGAGGCAAAGATGTGTGTGAGGTTCTGTTCTCAGCACACCCAGTCCTCCTCTGACAGCCCGCTTCAGCCTGCGCTTTCTGCTGCTCCCTTACCTGCCTGCCGGGGTGAAAGCTCCATCTGCCGGCTGGGCTTGGCTGTGGGGAAGAGCCGGAACCGGATTCCCTCGGCAGGAGCGGGGCTTTGGCAATGCAGGAGGCCTGGCCTCGGGAGGAGTAAGTGAGGTGGTGATCAGAGCAAGGGCATCCACCTGGGGGGCGGGGGTGGCGGAGGGGGGGACAAAGGAGCAAAGTGTGAGGGTGCTGAAATGGATTTTAAAATAAAAATTAAGAAACTCACCTACCTCCAGTTATTCTTGACCAAAACAATAAGAGTACTGTGACCTTACCTGGTTCTCTTTGCCGTGTATATTTAATTAGATGGTCTAGGTAGCAGATTTAAGTGCCATGGTCGTCCCATCCCCGGTGAGGGACAAGTGAAGGAGTTGAGATGAGCGGTAAGGTGGTTTGGACGGGTTCTAAAAGTTCACGTGCTGGGGGGGCCGGGGGAGGGCTGGGGGAGAGCAGAACCCACAGGGCACCAGATGCCCTGATTTTAGAAAGGTAAGCAGATGCCCTTGTTAGCTTCTCCCAGTTACAGGCCCACACAGTCTCTCAGAGAATTATTTAATAAGATCACATACTTTTGGCTCAGAGTTTCCAACCACAAAAGCGGCAAGCGTGTATCAGCACCAGTCTTCCTTCTGCAGGATCAGAACAGATGAGACTTTTTTCCTTGGCTCCCGTCCTGTGGGTCCAAGTCCAGCCTGTGCTCACTGACAGACCCCAGGGGCACAGTGGGCCTCCTGGCCCTCAGCGCCTCCTGTCTGGCTACAGCTTGAGTTCACTGGGCATCGGCTCCCCTCGCAGGCCAGCCAGCAGGTTGTTAGCTGCCAACAAGGACATGGTGTTTCGGGTTCCGTACGTGGCGCTGCCAATGTGGGGCAGGATCACTGGAAAAGGGAGGAGAGGGAGGTAAGGGTGTTTCAAGAGCCTTAACGTGGGCCCTGTTTTCCTGACTAGGGGCTGCAGGGAGAAGAATAAAGAGAACCTGCCTTAGGATTCTTTGATTCGCCTTCTTGTCATTTGTCTTTGATTTGCCTACTGTCCTTACGTGCTCCACTCCTGTGGGGCTGAGGGTTAGGGGAACGGTACAGGGACTCAGGGCTGCTGGAACCCAGATTCAAGGGTGGCAAGAGATTCGGATCCTAAATACAAGGATGTCGAGCCCAGAAGGGGTCTTGGAGCCTATCTAGACACAGCCCTTCAGATATCAGACGGTGAAACCAGGTGCCAGTTCAGCTTAGAATTTGCAGCACTGATCGTCCACACCACACCCATGCCCCTGAAAGTGGTGCCACAGGGCGTCTGATCTACACAAATAACTACAAGATGAAAGGGCGGACAGACCAGCTCCCTCTGGCCACACTGCAGAGCAAGTAAGGTCACTTGTCCCCAAAGAAGGGCTTTCGAAAGCAGCATCCAGGGCACTGAGCTGCACTGCCAGGCCTGCGGGGATGGGACCGTTCTCCCAGCTGTGGGCAACAGCCCAGACGGGACAGCCAACGCTCCTCCTTTCAGCCTGGTGCGGACGGTGGGCACAGTGGAGTTTCCAAGGGCTACAATAATGGGGGCCTTCCCTGTGGGGTTCCATCCCAGAATGTACATAAAGGACAGGGACTGGCTCAGCCCCTAGTTATGTAAGAGCCTGGAGACAGAAAGCACACCAGCTACCTGGACAGACAGAACTTCATATAAAGAGCTGTTACCAGGCACAAAGTAACTGGGGAGGCTAAGAAGCAACCACCCGAGGCAGCGCTTCTCCAAGTGCGGCCCTCGGCCCCGCAGCATCGGTGCTCAGGACGCCACCAACAGCCTCAACAAGCACGTCCCAGGTGTGCCCCCCTGTGCTCGGCACTGCTCAGGGTAGCTCTGCACCCAGCACCTCCAGACCACCTCTAACTCCCGCGGGCCCAGGTGACTCTGCATCGGAAAGTCAGTTCTCACCACAGTTCTTCAGGGTCAGGAGAGGGTGGTCTGTAGGCAGCGGTTCCGGGGTCGTCACATCCAGTCCAGCAGCTGCAATCTGCCCGCTAGTCAAGGCCTGGTACAGGTCGTCCTGGTTCACCACGTCTCCCCTGGGAAGGACAGTGGTGCCGTGGATGCCCCCACGCTCCCTCCACCCAGGCCTCCTCCCACGGAATGGATTTCCCTGCGGACCAGGCACACTCGGCACTGACTTTGAAAGCAGTAAGGCTGATAAGCTCCTTCTTTACAGTAAGTCTGTGCAGTAACACTGGGAACCCCAGCCCCACCACTCCGTAGCTGTGTGACCTTGGGCAGGTGTGTCACCTTCCTCCGTAAGACGGGAGAATACACCCCACTCCCAGGCGTGCTTACTGACCCACGATCTGCATCTGTGTGGGGCTCCATCCAGGTGTGTCTGCCCGAGAACATGCTGAGAACCACGGCATCATGCTGTGGGGCGCGGGCCCAACACAAGGATACACCTAACCACATCCACCCGAGTGAGCAGCCCTCCCTCCTGTGACTGAGCCACTGAAGGAAAGAAAGGACTGGCTCGAGACTTTATTCTGCACCCGAAGTAATACTCGTTGCGGCAGGCAACAATGCGCAGTACCCGGCCCAGTCCTGGGTCCGTGCGGGGGCTCCGTACGCCGAGGCTGAGCCACCGTCGGCCGTCAGCGCCAGCCCTGCGCTCCCGCCCGATCCACTTCCCCTCCAGGGCACCTCCTTTGCGGCTAAACATTAATAATGACGGGGGCCTCTGGAGTGGAGAGACCTGAGACGGACCCCATGGAATCCCTTCCTTTGCCTTTACTTGCCTCCAAACTGGTTTAAGCAGGTTCAAAGGGCACCATCCAGGCAGGGATTGGAGTGGCAGAGAGGGAAGGTCTGCCCCCATAATATGCCCAGTGGCCTGAAGGCACCCTGGGGACACTGTGATAAACCGAGATAAGTTGGGTTGGGGCCTATCTTTCCAGAAGCACCACGGTTCAAGCTGTCACTAACTCAGACAGATAGACCCAGGCTCAGTGTTACGGGAGGTCAGCCTCTGAAGGGCTGTTAAGATCGTTACACCCAGCTCTTTGCAGCAGAGAAGAACATGGGCTGCCCAAGGTTACCTGGTCACGCTGCTATCACGCCTCCACTCCCCAAGCCAACTCTGCCCCGTGCCCAGCCCTGAGCATGGCTCAGGGAACTGCTGGGAACCAGACAGGCCAGGCCTGCTCTGAGGGCTCCTCCTCCCAGCCTGGGGCACTCTCTTGTGGCCTTTACTGTACTTCGGAGCTGGGGCTGGCTGGTGGTTGGTTTAGGGAGCAGTAGGCTCTGCCCAAGGTCTCAGGGACAAGCCATGGGGATCCCGGCAGCAGGGACAGCCCCTCTCTAGACATTCTCGGTGCCCCAGGGAGCTTGGGCGGCCCCAGCGTACCTGCTGATGTTGACAAACACAGCCGTGTTTTTCATCTGCTGGAAGAAGTCCTTGTTGCAGAGCCCCTTGGTTGCAGGGGTTAAGGAGCAGGCCACGATGATGAAATCAGACTCAGCAGCCAGCTTGGGGGTGGACACTGGGGGAGGGCAGGGTTCCATGAGATGCTGAGTCCCAGGCTGGAGACAGCAAAAGGATGGGAGACCAAACCCTTGCCTCCTCCTGCCAAACTGGAAACTCCCAAGATGCTTCCTGAAGGCCTCGTGTCCAGCCAAACACCTCTGATAACTGACAGCTACTGGTGGGGTCCTGGTGTACTACATCGTTTATCCAGCCCCCTGGTCTCACAGATGGGGAAACTAAGGCCAGAGAGGGGCAGGAGCTTGGTTCAAGGTCACCACCTTCAGGGTCCAATGTGCCAAAGGGGTGAGGAATGGCTAAGATCTAGGTGTCCTGTGCTCACGACACTGTGCACCCTCCAGGGGGCTGGATCCACTGGACACAAGGCTGGGGGACAGTGCTCACCAGTTTATTAGGGAAACCGGGTGTCCAAGTTCCCAGCAATTCCTTACATCTGTCACCATCCCTGCTGCTCTGCCCAGGCACAGAGGGCGGTGACAAGGAACTCTGAGAGACAGGAAGCCTGGAGAGCTCTCAGGCATGAAGAGAACTCACCGTGTGGCCTGGGTACGTCCCTGGGCTCTCCGACTGGGCCCCTGCCTCCAGGGGCAGGTGGGCCAGCCAGTACCTGAGGGACGCCACAGGCCCCAGGCGCACCTGCCTGAAATGCTGCCACTACAGAAATACGGAGGCGCCTCTAACTAGGCACAGAGGGGGCTCCTGCGGAAATCAAGGTTTTACTTACCAAACTCTGCCTGGAATTCTGCAGCTTCCTGAGGCTTGGGCTGGCGCCCCGTGTACAGAAATCTCTGGACACCGAATGGCTTCAGACGCTGAGCAATGGCCTGGCCTGGAGGCAAAGAGAGGCCTGGCTCGTCTCCAGCCCCTCAGAGGGCAGGAGCAGCACCCAGCAGCTCCAGGGACAGGGAGCCCCTGGGGGGGCGGGGGTTGGGAAGCATACTTCTGACTGTAACTGGTCCTGCCCCAGTAGAACCAGCCCCCCACAGGCCCATACCACCCTTAGGGGACCATGTGACAGCCCTTCAGGGACCCAGAGGCAGCACCACCACTCCTCGGCAGTGGTGACTGGCTTCTGCTGTCCTCACACGTCCTGGGCACCTTGAGGGCCGTTTGCTAACCATCCCTGAGAACTGGGTCTGGCATCCCAGAAGCGGTCTGACCAAGCAGTCCCCTCCCTCCTTCTGGACCCTCTGCTTTTATTGACGCAGCCCAAGACCTCTTAGGACTTTTCGGTGGCCTGGCCAAACTGCCAACTCGCCCCAAATCTTTCAAGACATTTTCACACGTGCTGCTCAGGAGACAGGCTTGGGTTGCTGGATTTCCAGAATCGGAATGTGCCCCAAAGCTGGCGGGTTCCTCCGAGCAACTCTCCGGTGTGAGGCCCTGCTGGCCGGCCAGACTGTCCATACTCCCCCGCCTCATCCTCCCCTCTGGACCAGGCTGATGCCAGAGAGCCACGGACGGCTGCCCGGCTGAGCTCAAGCCTTTAGGCCAGACTTCTCCAAGCCGGGGCCCCTGGGAGAAAACTAGCTCTGCCCCGTCGGCAGAATCACAGGTAAGCTCTGCTCCCTGGACCCGCTGGTTCCTGAGTTAAAGCTTTACATTTCGGCAGGCCTGGGGGAGCACGGGCTGTCCCACAGGAAGCCCCTCCTCAAGGCCCCAACCCAGCCATCACCGCTTTCATCCGTTCTGTATGGAGCTGTAACCATAAAGAATCCCGACTTTTCAACTTGCTTCTGTCACCTAGCAAGTTCTTAAGGAACTCCTATTTTCATTTCTTTTATTTTTTGTTTCTGCCTGTGTTTTATGAAGCTGGGTCTGGACAGCTACTGCATGCAAAGTGCACTGGGAACTTGGCCAGTGGTGGCCACTCTTTCCAAAGGATGGCCAACACCCAGACACCGGGTACCAGAGACTCAGACGAAGCCAAGGTTGCTGGGGCGGGCCAGAGGGAAGGTGGGGGCCTCACCTATGCGCCCCAGCCCGATGATGCCCACGGTGCTCCGTGTGAGTCCATAGCCACACATCCACAGGGGTTTCCATGAGGTCCAGCCACCGCTGTGGGGAGGGGAGGGGTGGGTAAGAGCCCCAGCCTCGGGCAAAGATGAGGGCTCTCTGTGAACAAACAGACCCAGGACCCCCAGACAGGGGCTGTGGTCTAAGGGGTAGAAGACCCTGCTCTCCAGCTCACAGGACAGTCCGTAGCATGAGTTACACCATAGCCACTGAGCGCTGTGGATGAGCAGCTACAATGACTCTTCCTTTAAAGCCACTGGACGACAGACTCCGAGGGCTGGGAGGGGCCTTAGAAGTTCTCATCCCATTTTGCAGATGGGGAAACTGAGACCAGAAAGGGTGCCCTGCCTGAGGCCACATCCAGCCAGGGCAGAGGTGGGAGCAGCAGGTTGCAAACTCGGGATTTGGGATTCCAAAACCAGTATTCCCAGTGCCCCAGGGAAGCAACACAAAGTAAAGCCATAGGCCCAGCCATTGCCCTGGGTGGACAGGGGGACGGAGGCTGCCTTGAGCCACCTCCGAGAAGGGTGCCGACTCCCCGGGCAGGAGGGTGAGCGGGACATGCGGCACTGTGTCTCCTCAGCCCAGTGCTGCCCTCGGTGTCTGCCTCGGCCCCAGGCCCACCCCGGGGCCCCAGCTCCTGGTCCACAAACCCCGAGGGCCTGCACAGGCCCATCTGCCGGCCTCCCTACAGCCGCAGTGCCTTCCCGAACCCTCTATAACACACAGACCCAAAGCCCTGATCTGAAACCCTCGGGCCAGGGTTTTCAATTTTCCGATTTTAGAAAGGTCGTCTGGTGCATATTCTCTAGTCTATATGACAACACCCTCAGCAGTGTCTAGGGAGGTACCTCTTGTCAAACACACCAGTTATCTGCAGCAAAACATGAATATTCACACAGAGTGGGAAAAATAAAGATCATAAATAGCCTCCTGTCATTTCCAGTCAGGTTTTGCCACCAAAAGATTTATGAAACCACCTTCAGTTTTCCGAGCTTCTGGGATTTCTGCATCACGAGCAAGGACGGAGGACCTATCTCCTCAACGTGCTCAAGAGGATGCCCACCTGCTACTTCTCGTGGGAAGCCTCTGATCCATACTCCTGCCCCTACTCCCTCGCCAACCAGGCAGGGCTGATCTGTCCCTCCCTATCCTCCTCTCTCACAATTTCCCCTCAAAGCCACGATTCCCCCACATTTCTCTTCAGCTCTGCCCTGTCCCTCAGTAGTCTGGCTGAGTCTGTCCCTGCTCACTAGATGAGGCACCCCCGGGGACAGGGATCACATCCGGGCCAGGGGGACGCTGGGGACTCAGGAACCAGCTGCCGAGCACAGCCAACTTTCCTGTCAGGGGTTCACTCACTTCTTCACCTCCTCGATGGCTTCTGGCAAGCGGCGACAGGTGGTGAGCAGCAGGGACATGGCGAGTTCTGCCGTGGCGTCTGTCAGGACATCTGGGGTGTAGCCCACACGGATGCCGCTACGAAGCCAAGATCTGGTGGTCACCCAGGCCTCAGGCACCTTCACCAATTTCTAGCTCTGGGACATCTCCAAGCTGCTGCTCTGCTCCCTCTTTGCACTGCCCACCGGGAAGCTCCGAGTGGTAAAGGAGCAACTCAGGGACGGTCAGCCTTCTTCCTGGTTCGCTTCTCTCCCGCGTGGCGAAGGACGCGAAGATGAAAGGTCACGGCCCCAAGTCTGGGGCAAATAACTACTCGACCTTTCTGAATCTCCAAAATCTAACGAGGGAAGTAATACTACTAGTAGCCTTTCCTACTTCAAGGGGTTGTGGTGAGGGTCAACAACCAGGCTGAACAGGAAAGGGTGCCACCTGGCAGATGCAGTTACCCACAGCTCCTGACGGTTCGGGGCCTGTCGTACCTGCCCTGTGCTCACGCGGACGGACTGCACGCTCAGCCCCCTCCCAGTCTCACTGAAGGGCAGAGGGGGCTATGAGCAAATAGAGACCCAGCTCCCTCTCCCGCTCTGGGAGCCAGCCCTCACCCCAGGCCCCTTCCAGAGCGCAAGCTGCTTTTACCGCTTCTTGATTTCCTCCAAAGCCAAGTGGTCAACGCCCACAGACATGGTGCTGATGACTTTGAGATTGGCTCCTGTTGTGCAGAAAAAGCACTGTTTGTATCTTTCCTTGTGGGGTTCCAACCCACACCACTGGGGATACCATGGGGCCAGCTGCTTGTTATTTTCTGAGAGTAAGAGAAAGGCCGACATCTCTGTTCCTCGCTAGAATCCTGAACAACCCTACCTGACAGACTCGACCATCCGACTTGACTCCTCCATGTGCAGACGCTATGGCTCAGGGAGGTGGAGTGGCCGGCCCCAGTCACAAGCTGCCGAGTGGCAGAGCTGGGCTTCGCCCTGGGGCCTCTGACACCAAGGCCTCCACTCCTACCCACAGGAATGTTCCCTCAACAAAGCCTCCAGTCTCCTTTGACCGCACCTGGGGCCCTGCTGTGGACACACTGGGGTGTCCACTGAGAAGCGGCCAGGGTGCGACCCCCTCACACCCTCTCTACGGGGCAGGGCACCAGAAAGCTCCAGGGCCAAGGCTGGGGCAGGGACTGGCTCAGCACTGACTCATGAGGGTTCTCCCATCCGGCAGCCTCTAAGTCTGAATCTTTCCTCAAAACGACTTTCTAGGGTGACATTTACCCTGGCCCAGGGCTGGGCCCCGTGGCTGGCGCTAACACACCCCGGGTGCCTCCTGCTGCTTGGCACTGAGACGGGCCCTCCTGCAGGAGACAAATGAGCCCAGGAGGGACAGGGCCTTTCTCGAGGTCATAAGGCAAGGCTGTGGCAGGGCTGGATAAGGGCCCAGGGACTCGGGTGCTCCCTCCACACCACCCTTTGCCCTGCTAGCTCCCTGCAGGGATTTGCAGCCAGGAGAGGAGCAATGCCCGTGACAGAACTCAGAGAGGTCACTGCGGGCCCGTGGGGGGAGCCAGCCACAGCAGACTGATGTGCCCTACGGGGCCAAGACACCCTTGGAATCCTCCCCAGCCCTGCCCAGTGCACACACCTGCAGCATCCAGGAGCCTCTTGTCCACTCGGTCAGAGAGGAGGCAAAGTAGGCCGTGGGCCCCCACCACACCTCGCTCCAGCTCCTTGGCAGGGATTGGCTCATCTGAATCCCAGTGCTCCACCTCACAGCTAAAGACCAAAGAAAGACCACTCAGAAGCAGCGGAGCCACAGATGCCCCCAGGCTCCTGAAGGCCCCCTGGGACTGCACCTCCCTAAGTGAGAAACACTGCCTTCTGCTTGCTTCAGCCTCAGGCTGCCTGGGGCTGGCTGAGGAGTCAGGGTCAGGCTCGGGCGGCCTCAGAACTGTCCCAAGAGGGTGGCTGAGGGTAAAGGGCTGTCAGAGTGGAGGTCACCAAGGCCTGACAAGAGCCTAGTCTAAAAGGAGAAAGTCATGGGGACAGCTCTCAGCTCAAAGCAAGGAAGAACTTTATCACCCTCACAGGAGGCCTCATGGCCAGTGGGGGGCGGTGGCTTGAGGTGGGCAGTCTCTGCACCAGTTGAGGCTTGACTGTCCTGTCCTGGGAGTCCATGCCACGGGAAAGTCTCCTACTTGCACTCTGCCGGGAAGGATAAGATCAAAGCAATGCACCGTGGAGGAGTCTGAGGGCACACTTCCACCACAGCTCGGGAGCAGTGGAGGCGTTCCCAGGGGTGCTGCCCAGCCTCCCAGTCCTTGCCATTTAATTCAGTGCCCCCATCACATATAGCAAGACACAGGGCGGCGGCCGGCACCTCCCAGAACACCCTGCTGCAGCACCTAGCTGACCAAGGGCCTGGCACAGGCCACCCTGCACCCTCCTTTCCACGGGCATGGCACTCAGAGCTAGAGCTGCTCGAGCCCCGGCCACGACTGCTCCCCCGCTCCCCCGCCGCCCCCAGTGTTTGCAACCTGGCAGGTCCTTGACAAAGGTTTTGTTGCACTGAACAAAACAAACAAATCTCATTTGTGCATGGCCCTGGTTTCTGAGCCTGGGTTCCACCTTCTCCCTGCCAGACACTGGCTGCACAGACCTGGGTAACACAGTGTTCCCGCTGCAGTCGGACAGGCTGAGGTCAAATCCCAGCTCTGCCACACTGCAGCTGTGACTTTGGGCAAGGCATATAACCTCTCCCAGTTTGCTCATCTGTAAAATGGGAATTATAATACCAACTTCAGAGTGTTGAAAGGATTAAGCATTTATGTCTACAAAGAACCTGGAAAACTGGCATGTTAATTGTCATGAGAGGCCCCTGCCAACTATCCAAAGGGACCAGGCCAGTGACTGCGAAGGTCCCTGACCCTGCCAAAAGTGACCTCAAGGGTAAAGGATTAACAGCCTGGATCTTGCGTCACCGGCGGCGTCCCGTCTCCCCAGGCCTTTCCCTTCACCCGCATTGCACGTGCCAGGGGAGCTGCGGGTCCCGGCGTCACTGCAACAGGCTTGGACAAGGCTAGGCCGCAGAGAACTTTTTTTAAGCCTCCCAAAACTCCATGACCGTCCAGGCCGGGCACAGGTTGGCAAGGCCGGCCAAGACGCAAGCGCAGGATCCCGGCTCCCTCTGGGCCCTCCCCACCAAAAATAAGTGGGGTTCAGGAGGCCGCCCCCAGCCCGCCCCGGCCCGCCTGGAGACGCTGAGTCACCCAGTGTGCGGGGTGTCGGAGATCCAGGGGAGGGCCCGGGCTCCGCAGCCCCTTCCCCGACACCACCCCCAGCCCCAGCCCCGGCCCGGGGACTCGGCGTGCGGCGGGGGCGCGGCGCCCTTACTCTGCGGCCCGGGCGAGCGCGGCCCAGCCCTCGGGGGGGATCCTGCGGGTGACGAACACCTTCATGAGTCTCACTGGCCTCATCCACCTTGCAGCTGCGGAACACTGACCCGGACCTCCAGACGGAAGCGGGACGCGACGGGAGGCGGGGCGGGGCCTCGGAAGGGGCGGGGCCGGAGCTGGGCGGGCGGGGCCGGAGCTGGGCGGGCGGGGCCGGAGCTGGGCGGGCGGGGGCGGGGAGGGAGCGGGGTGGGGGGAGGAGGGTAGAGAGGGGGAAAGGTTGGGGGGGGAGTGGAGGTGGGGGAGAGGGAACCTGTGGGCCTCGAGGAGCGGGGACTGTGTGTATTCAGGGAGTGGCAGTGACAGTGTGACTCTGTGGGGTGTAACTGTGGCGCCCCTAGGTGTGTGTCTCGTGAAGCTGTGTGCATGATCAAGCCCTCATGGAACTGGGACTTGTTCTGGGGGCCTTGGTCCTTGGCCCCCAGGGCCCCCCTCAGGGACTGGCAGGTGTGTCTGGAGTTGGAGTTGGGGTGGGTAAAGGGGCGTCCAGGAGAGTCCTGTGTGAGTATGTGTGGACGTCTGTCAGGATGCCTATAGCTGTCGAAGTGTGTCTGTGTCTGGAGAGGGGAGATGCAGTCAGGGACCATCCTAATTCCCAGGGCCTGAGCACCCTAGTGGTCCTTGCTAGGTCTGTTCCATTATGGTCACACTGTTCCCGGCAGGGGCCTTTGGTCACAGACTGGGCTCTGAGCCAGGCCTCTGCCTTATATACTCAGGAGGCTGGACTGGGGCAGTCTGAACCCAGGCATGGCCCCTTTAGTATCTGGTGCAATTCCCCCATATGAAACCCACAGCTGTGGGGGGCAGTTTAATTGGTTGTGGGCCACTTGGCATGCTGGACAGCTGCTGGCCGGCTGGAGGCAGGTCATGCAGAGGGTCAGGGTGCTGGATAGGGCCATGTGGAGTCACGGGCAGACCTGGGCTTTGCAATCCAATGTACCTGGGTCTGAATCTCAGCTCTGCCACTTACAAGCTGTGTCCTCTTGGTCAGTTCACATCATCTTTCTAAGCCTCAGTTTTTAGCTACAAAATGGGGTAAGGAGCACTTACCTTTCAGGGTTATTGTGATGATTAAACCAGCAATGTTTGCACAGGCCCTGGGCCATGGTAGGTGCTCATCGAGCTCAGGCTCTGGAGCCATTGTGCATGGGCTTAAATCCCAGCTCTGCCACCCACTGACCAGAAGTCAGTAAACTTCTGTGTGCCTCAGTTTCCTCATCTGTGAAATGGGAATAATAGTAACACCTGAATCATGGTTTGTTGAAAGGATGAACTATGTATCGTCCTGTGTGTTACCACAGCATATAACACATGGGGTGCTTGCCTGACAAAGGGTGACACAGCCAAGGAGACCCACACCCTGGTGCCCTGAGGCTGGCAGTTGGTCGGAAATGGAGATGCCAAAGTCCAACTGAGGATAACTGGGAGGGGCCCAGGCCTAGGAGCACCCAGAGGACAAAAGCCCTGCCTGGCAGTCTCTTCCCCGCCAGTCTTACCAGAATCCATTTCTGCCCCCTCAGGGCCCAGAAAGGAACCAGAGACAGGCACAGGGAGGTAACACATCCAGTTTGGGTTCACACAGCAAGTCACCGGAAAGGCCAGAGCCGGCGCTCTGGGTCGTCTGCACCGCTGGCCAGTGCTGCACTCTGCCATCTCCCCAAGTCACACATTAATAAATGCCTAACCCACAGATGGTGATCTGCACTGCAGGGCCATCTCAGGGACAATTTCTGAAATACTTCAAACATTGACACAACGAGGTGTTTTTCTGTCTCCAGCAAGGTCCTTGGGGGGAATGACACAGCTGGGTGGCTCCAAACTCTGTTACTCAATGGTGAGACCTGAGCGCAACTCCTCCCACACGCCAGGACAGGTGAGGACACGGGGTAAGCCTGTCCACCGGGGGCGGGAGGGGGCATGACACATTAATGGGCCCCCTCCCCTAAGGCAGAGCACCCAGCTGGTGCTCAATAGGTGCTACTGGGCAGGAGGTGTGAGCCGGAACAGAGAGCCAGCTGAAGGTCCCTGAGGAGGGAAACTGTGAAGTGGTAGGGAGAGAGGATCTGAGCTGGAGAGGGGTTCACTGGGTACAACTAACCGTGGAACGAGTTGCTAATATTGATGGAGCTCTTACTAAGTTCCAGGCACTGGACATGGGAACTCATGAATTTAAACATCTCAACCCCTTGAGAGTTGTGCTGTTATTCTGCCCACTTCACACATGAGGAAACTGAAGGCAAGCATGGTGAAGTTCGGGGAGCCTGGCTGGCTGGATCGGTGGAGCATGCGACTCTTGGTCTCGGTGTTGTGGGTTCGAGCCCTATGTTGGGTGTAGAGATTACTTAAAAATAAAATCTTAAAAAAAAAAAGAGTGCTGAAGTTATTTGCTTAAGGTCATACAGCTGCTAGGAGGCAGAGCTTGGATTCAAGTCCCAGCACCCCAACTCCAGACCCAGCACCCTGACTCCAGACCCAGGCTCTTAACCACTGCAAGTCTGTGGGAGTGGACAGGTTGTGTTAATCCGTTAGGGCTGCTATAACAAAATGTCATATATTGGATGGCTTTTTTTTTTTTTTGACAGAGAGAGAGAGAGCACGACCAGGGGGAGCAGCAGAGGGAGAGGGAGAAGCAGGCTCCCCGCAGAGCAGGGAGCCTGATGCGGGGCTTGATCCCAGGACCCTGGGATCATGACCTGAGCCGAAGGCAGACGCCTAACCAACTGAGCCACCCAGACACCCCTCCTGGGTGGCTTAAACAACAAACATTTATTTAACACAGTTCTAGAGGCTGGAAGCTCAAGGTCAAGGCACAGGCAGATCTGCTGTCTGGTGAGGTCTTCCTAATTCATAGATGGCTGTCTTCTGGCTGTGTCCTCACAGGGTAGAGGAGGCAAGGGAGCTCTCTGGGGTCTTTCTTAAAAGGACACTAATCCCACTGGTGAGGGCTCCACTCTCATGACCTCACCTCCTTTTTTTTTTTTTTTTAAAGATTTTTATGTATTTATTTATTTTTATTTTTTTAAAGATTTTATTCATTTATTTGACAGAGAGAGACACAGCGAGAGAGGGAACACAAGCAGGGGGAGTGGGAGAGAGAGAAGCAGGCTTCCCGCCGAGCAGGGAGCCCGATGTGGGGCTCGATCCCAGGACCCTGGGATCATGACCTGAGCTGAAGGCAGAGGCCTAACGACTGAGCCACCCAGGCGCCCCATGGCCTCACCTCTTAATTCCATCACACTGGGCATGAGGATTTCAAAATATGAATGGGGTGGGGAGACACAAACATTCGGTCAGTAACAGAAGTAAAAGGGGCAAGTGAGGAGCTACATCTAAGGTATTGCCTTAGGAGGACTCTTGGAGCTGGCTGTCACTTTGTCACTCGGATGGATATCCAGGAGGAGGTGCAGGGTTTGGGGAGGCTGAGTTCAGCTTGGCAAGGAATGAGTTCAGGATGCTTGCGAGATGTTCTGAGTTTCTGGTGGAAAAGCCCAGGAGGGAGGTGGGGTCTGAAGGTCAGGGACAGGTGGGGGCTGGGGCCATAGTCCCAGAGTCAGCAGCATGCAATGGGCAGCCTAGGAGACACCTGGACAACTGAGAGCCAGGGCCCTAGTTCTGGCAGGGAGATCACGACTCAGAGCACACAGAAGTTCAAAATGACAGTATGAAAAGGAGTTTTTGTAGGGCTTTTCTAATTTCACTTTGCATATAATTTCACATCTCCATTGAATCCCTTTGGAACACTGTGTGTATATGGTTTGAGGAGGTGCTCGCCTGAATGTTCTCAGATGGCTACCCAGTTATTCAAGTACTATTTTTAAACGAATGTTTTCTTTAATTTGGGAATAATTCATAAATGCACAAGATGCAAATTCCCAAAGGCACACAAGGGTATAAGGTGGAATTGTTTCTCTTCTCCCCGCTCCCCCCACTCAGATCCTCTCCCCAGAAACAGTGGCATCTTGCCAGAGGGGCTTGATATTTACAAGAATATGCACACACTTTCACCGAAATGGTAGCATGTACACACACTTTGCATCACCCGGTTCTTTACTGAGCGGTGTATCTCGGTGGCCACTCCACATCAGTACACAGCATTCTTTTTATGGACGCAGAGTATTGCACTGTAGGAGTGAACCATAAACAATGAACAATTCCCTACTAAGGGACATTTAGATCGTTTCCCCATCTTTTACTATGACGGTGCCCCAGTGAAGAACCTTTGGCAGATGTCATTGTGTGCGGGTGTAAATGCAGCTGTAGGATAAATTCCCAGAAACGAAATTGCTGGGTCAGAAAATACATGCACTAGAAATTTTGACAGATTCTGATAAAATGTTTTTCATAGTTGTTCTATATCCTCTTATGGGTAATGTATGAAAGCCCCTATTTTTCTATAAACTATCCATTGGTATGCTTTGCCTGTGCAGATAAGCTGGGCATCTTTGTCTTAGTGATTCGCAGGCATTATTTGTACAATAAGGAAATTAGCCGTCTATCTGTAGTTGCAAATATGGTCTTTCCCCCAGTTTGCGTTAGTCCTGTGATTTTGTTAATTATTTTTAATGCAGACATTTTTGATTCTTTATGACTTCTACGTTTTGTCACACATAGTGTTATCAGGTGTCTGTTGCTGTGTAACGAATTATTTCAAAACAATGGCAGTCATTTTACTATCATTTCTTGTGGTTCTGGACATTGGCTGGACTCAGCTAGAGCTTCTTTTCAGGCTCTTGCATGTGGTCAGAGGCTGGTTGGGCTGGAGTCACTCCTATGTCTGCTTATCAGTGCTGGCTGTCAGCTGGGCCCTCGGCTAGGCTTATTGGTCTGGACGTCTACACAGGACCTCTGCCTGTGGCCTGGACTTCCTGCCAGCCTGGAGCCTGGGCTCCAAGCCTAGGCCATTCCAAGAAAACAGAAAGGGGAAAGCTCTCAGCCTCTTAAGGTCTGAGCCTGGAAATAGTACTACATCTCTTCTGCCAAATTGCATTGGTCATGCAGTCATGGAGTCTTTTTTTTTTTTTCTTTCTTTTTTTAAGATTTTATTTATTTGTTTGAGAGAGAGGGAGGGAGGGAAAGGGGCAACAGGGGAAAGGGGCAGAGGAAGAGAGAGAAGCAGACTCCCCTCTGAGCAGGGAGCCTGATGCGGGCCTTGATCCCAGGACTCTGGGACCCTGGGACCATGGGACCATGACCTGAGCCGAAGGCAGATGCTTAACGACTGAGCCACCCAGGCGCCCCCTTTCTAGCTAGTCTTACGTGACTGGTCATATGTGAGGTAGTAAAGGGCTGTTGTTTTGTGGTTATTTGTTATGCAGCAGTACACTAATATAGGTAAGGACATATCTCAGGGCCCCTTAGGGCCCCTTTAGGAGCAGAGTTAGGTGCTTGTGGCCTGTTTCATTTCCGAGGCTTTGTGAGAACAGGGTTGGCTCAGAATATCTGCCTCAACCACAAACTAGCCAGATGGCATCAGGCAAAGCATTTCTGATGGATCCTTGGTTTCCAAACCACAGAATGGGGGACCAATCATTGGATGTCATGGTGGTCGGTATGCACTAAGCCCAGGACCAGAGCCTGGGAAGTCCACAGGAAATGCTGACTGAATGGGATTGACTTTGATCCTCACCTCTTTGGTCAGGGGAAGGTAATGGGCCCAAGTCATGCCCATGTCCACGTCAGGCACTCCCTGCCTCCCTGGCTTCACACCCACCACTATAGCACTTGCCCCCTACAATCCCCTCCCCTGCTCTAGGCTCTGGACCCCTCCTGCCCTTGGTCAAGGGGTGTAGAGGACTCAGGGCTCTCGGCCCTTGGGATCTTTCCTAACCATCTGGCTTCTACCCCATCTCTAAGATTTGTCCCCATTCCAACTTCTGGAATCTTGGACCTTGAACCTGAGCCAACCTAGTAACCCTCCTGAGCCCCGACCAGCTGTCCTGGGGGTCTGCTTGACTCTCTGCTCCTCTGTTGCTCCCAGCCCTGGCTAGAATCCAGCCTTGGTCTCCTGGGTTGGGGGCCCCACGGCAGCACCCCAGGGCTGACCTTGCTAACTAGCCCGCTCTCCCCACCCACTCAGGCATAGAGTGACTCAGCCTGGGCATGCATCCCAGCCACACCTGAAGGTGGAACTGCCGTGGAGTCGCTGTAGGCTGGGAGGCAGGGAGTATGGCTGCCTCCTAGGCCATGGTGAAGGGCTGCAAGAGGCAACATATAGAAAAGTGCCTGCAAGTAGGGGGCACAATGCAGGTGCCCATAAATGCTGGTCAGATCTCTGATTCAGAGTTATGTGTTGCCCAGCTGTTCATGTAAAAAATGATTGGTCATATTATTCCAACATGTTATTAGAGCTAACACTTCCTATGTGCCAATGGTGTCTGTGGCTGTCCTTCAGGTCACCGCATGTTGTCTTCACAGCGACTCTCTGCGGTGGGTGCTCTTAGTATTCCCATTTTGCAGATGAGGAAACTGAGGCCCGGAAAGGTTAAGAAACTTGTCCAAGGTCTCACAGCTGGTAAGTGGCTGAGCTGATATTTAAACCTAAGTATTGAGATTACTCTCGAGCCTGACGATGATGGTCATCATAGATGGGGCCAAGCAGGGGGAGCCGCTCTGAGCTGCATCCCCAGCCACAGCCCAGGCCTGGACCTCTGTGCTCTCTGCCACCATCTCTCAGTGCCTGCACGCCTGCCAACACCAACACCCCCAAACTCATAATGGAGATGGCAGGGAAGTACTTGGTGACTTGAGATAGGTGCTCAACTGCCGGCCCAGCTCAAAGCCTCAGAGCACCCCACAGGGTCCTGGAACCCCTCACTTTGTGGGTGGGCTAGGGGCAGGAAAGACTCCTTCCTGTTTCCTGGGCTGACCCCCCTGAAACCCTCTCCTCCCTTCAGGAGCTCAGGGACCCCACTTTCTCAGGAAAAAGCCTAGTATCAGTCATGCACACTCTAGTAAAAGGAACCTGGTTCTCCTTTGGATACCCTCGTCTCATTCTAGACTCCAAACTGGCTTCTTTTGACATGGAAATCTCATTGAAATGTCTTGAGTATATCATAAATCTTAGACAAGAAACTTTTCAACAAGGCTATCACTCCAAACACAGAAAAGGTGAAGGTAGTTCAACTGCCCAAACCAGAGGCTCTGCAAACAGGGCCTTGAGTGGCATATGGAAATGTGAGCAGGGCTCCTATAAGGCCTCGATAAGATCCTCTTCTCTCTAAGGCCCAATTTCTCATCTGAGGAGGATGCACTAGGCCAGGGATCGGGAAACTTTTTCTGCAAAGAGCCCAGTAGAGCTGGACTGGAGCAGAGCTTCTCACTTTCACGTGCGCACAAAAATTACCTGGGGATCTTCTTAAAATGCAGATTCTAATTCAGTAGACTTGGGTGAGACCTGAGACTCTGCATTTCCTATAAGCTCCCACCTGTTGCTGCTGCTGATCCATGGAGTGCATTTTGAGTAGCAAGAGGCTAGGGAAACTTCCAGCTCGGCTGCTCTCCGAGATCCTAAGTGACACTCTGATGACAGATCCTGCTGTTCACTGAAGAAATGCTCACTCGGGTCTGAACGCAAGTAAGCCCCAGCATTTTCTGTGCAACCTAGGCCTCTGTCCCATGGTTATCTTGCTTTCTTTCTGTATTTGCTGTGTTTTTTCTCTTACCTCCTGCCATTAGAGCATAAGCTTCTTGAGAGCAGGGCCTTTGTTGCTTTGTTTGCCACTGTCATCCTGCAGTCTTGCTCATGCCAGGTGCTCAGAAAACATTTGTTGAGGGAATGAATAAATGATGCTGGTGGGCGGCGCCTGAGTGGCCTCCCTCCTGGCTCATCCCCGCGGGGCCATCGTCGTTTTATCACCACCTAGTGGGCACTTCTGTGTACTGCGGGGTGGGGGAGAAAAAGGCTCCGCGTGTTTGATTTTGACCCAGGCAGAAGGTAGAGGCCACTGTGGGCAGCGAGTTGCCCCTTCTGGTGCCCATATTATCTGTGTTCTAGTCTGCTGGCACAGGAGGAGAGCCTTCCTGGGGGCGATGGCATTTGAGCTGAACAGTGAAGGCAACAAGATGTGGGAATGAGAGAGGGAACAATGGCATTCCTGGCAGAACAGACACCCTGACTGGACGTCCCGAGGCTCGAAAGCATGGGCATCTGGCAAAAGGGAAGAGAAGCGGAAGCCGCTGAGATAAGCAGTGGAAGATGAGACAGGTGATGATATAGGAGGAGGGGAAGAGACCCCAAGGAAAGGGAGCTTCCCCTTAGTGAGTGTTGGATCCGTGCCAGGCATTTCCTGCACACAAGTTCACTTAATCCCTGTGAAGGCCAATGAAGCAGATTTTAGGACCCCCATTTTACAGATGAGGCAACTGAGGCAGAGATCAGAGAAGTGACTTGCCCAAGGTCACACAGCTGGTAAGGGGCAGAACCAGGTTTGAATTGAGATCATCTGCTTATCTCCTCCCTGATGGAGTGCCTTCCCCTGGCTTGTGCTTGGAGGGGGGTGCATGTTGATGGGGCACATGCAGGAAGCCAAGGGGCTGGGGTTCAAGACACCCAGAGATGTTTGCTCCTCTTCATGGGCTCAGGGCCTGACAGCACATCACCCAGAAGTCTCCCTCTGCTCACCTGCATGGTCCTAGACCTCCTGGCCTGGGTGGCAGGACACCTGGATTCTAGTCTGTGCTCCCCTCACCTCTCTGGCCACAGAGGACAATAGTTATAATGACTTGGAAGAGGACCTCAGGGAACTCTTGCTCACCCATTATACAGATATGAAAACTGAGGCCCAGAGAAGAAAAAGAACTTCCCTAATGATGCGCACCAAACTAGACTCAAGACAGCTTTCATCCTGGCCCCTGCCTGCAGTCCCATCTGGTGGCTGGAAACCGATGCTACCATACAGAGGGCCTGAGCCCTGGCCACAGAGGGTGGCGAGAGTCCAGCAGGGCCCCCTTGGCCAGCCAGGGCCTTTGGGAAATGTGTTTGAATTTCATTTCCCAGCGAGGCATGTCCCCAGGGAGAGGGTGAGCGTGTGGCGCTGCCGGCTGGGGGGCTACGGCCTCTTTAAGGAAGGAAAGGAGGCTTAGCAGGACTTGTCCCACAGGCTTTCAGGAGACCCACCAGGGCAGAGGGAAGAATGAGGGGTCACCCAGTTCTGGAAGCAGACCTGGATCCCCCCTGGACTTTCAGCTCTGCTGCAGCCCTACATCTGGCTCAGGAAGTCACCTGCCCCTTTCTCAGCCCCTGGGCCAGCTCTTCCGGAAAGCAGAGGACTGGCCTGGGGGACTTGTGCATGGGGGAGCCACCTCCACCCAGGACTGAGCCCAGCTCTGTCAGGCTTCAAACTATGGGATCTTCACCACCACATAGGCCTGACCATGGGCACTGTTACTATTCCTCAAAAAAACGGAGAGACAGAGAGACAGAAGGACTTGCCCAAGGTCACCAAGTTTGGGGCAGGCTTCAAGCCCAGGATGCAGTGACACCAAAGCCTTTGACCACAACACCCACGACTGCCCTGACCCAAGCCCCCGGCCAGCCCCAGCGGCTCTTTCTGTCACCTCCCCAGGGATTAACTCATCCATGGCCTCAGGGCATCTCTTGGAGCTTCTGCTTCTGCCCAGAGCCCCACGCTACAGCCTGGGATGCTGGCTGGAAGCCTCTGGCTTTGTGTTAGTGACCCCCACCATACACAGCCCACTCCTCTGACCCTCACCACTTACCTGGTCCTCTTCCTCAAGAACCAGGAGCTCCACCAGTGCCAGTACCCAGTGTCCAGGCTGTGGTGGACAGCAGTGCCCAGCTGGGGTGGACAGTCCATAAACGTGTTCTCTGTGAGGCGGCCCCTCCAAGGGTGGACACCCCATTCTTCAAATGGGAAAACGGAGTGTTAGCAGGGGATAGTGACCTGCCTGGATCACCAGCAGGCTCCACGCAGAGCAGTGACCTGCCCAGGCCTCTTGATGTCCAGGCTCAGGTTCCCTCCACGGGACGATTTGGCTTAACAAAGCTCCCCCAGCCGCTGTGCTGCCCGAAGTCTCCACGTGGATGCAAAAGTTGGCATCTGGGCCACTGTTCTGCCTGCCGGGCAGAGGCCTGTCACCCAGATGCTGCCCACCCCAGCTGGTGCACAGACGCCAGGAATGCGCTTCACTGGGAACAGAACTGGAAAAGGTTGCTGACGTTTACTGTAGTCGATTTCTAGGACTCCCTGCAGTGGGAACGACTATTTCTGCTGGGGATTTTTTTTTTTTTTTTCCAGAGTCATTTCCTTAATCCTCTTCAGGGCATGGCTGAGACTTAGTAACAAGCAGTAACAGCTGGAGTACTTGGTTCTGGGAGCAGGGAAGGACGGTTCATTCTTAAATGAGCTTTCTTGATGGCTGAGCTCAGCTATGGCAAAGGGGTTGGGGGTGGGGAGCAGGGATCCAGGGCCTGAACAACAACAGTGCTAGCATAGGACCAGAGGCCAGCACCCCCATTAAACAGATGGAGCCACGGAGGCCTGGGGAGGCTGTGGGGTAGGGGGAGTGGCACAATTCCATGTGCCGACTGGACTGTGGGTTCAACGGGGTGGAGCCACGGAGATGGGGCCATCTCCCCGGAGCCTGGGTTGGCCATCAGGCACCTCAGGACCTCGGGGCAGGGCCATCCCGCTGGAAGGTTCCCTGCAGGAGGAGAGGTTGTGTGGGACCTGGCAGGCATCGGTCTACTTTGTAAGGAAGCCGCCGAGGGTGATGATATAAGAGAAGGAAATAGCAGGAGGAAAAGCTTGGAAGCTTTTTCAGTCAGTTTTCCAGAAGCAGGCTCTTAGCCGAGGACTGGACCCTGTGCAAGTGATTTATCCAGCAAGTGTTCCCAGAATGAGCCTGGGAAGGAGACGGACACAGGAGAAGGGATGGGAGGAAGGTAAAGGGTGCCATTTCTGGCCTCGTCCCGCCCAGGGCTTGGGTGGGGTGGTTTGTTTCTGGAGTGTAAGTGACATCTCAGGGTTGTTGAAACTCCAGGCCAGGGAACTGGTCTTCCATACTCTCTGCACACCATCAGTCAGCACCATCCAAGGAGATCTGGGCTGAGTATAGCTTCCTGGAGGAGGCGAGGAGGAGGCCTCGCCATGTGATGGGCAACAGGACAAGCAGGTTCTACTGAGGGCAAGGGTTTGAGCAGGACCTGAGGGAGGAGCTCGGGTCCACCGCTGGAAGGCCAAGGTTGCCATGATCCATGTGGGTGAGCGCCAAGGCCCCATCCCTGATTTAAGACAGGCCAAGGGGGAGCATGGAGCTCGGAGGATGAGCCAGCTCCCTACAGGCTGTGCGTGAAGATCACTCAACTGTCTCAGCAAAAGTCCCACAAACCACCTCTGGAAGTCCCTCTCTCACCTGCCGCTGTTTGGGCTGCAAACCCTGATCTGGGACGAGGAGGGACAAATGGCTCAGGAGAAGTGGAACCACGGTATACCGGCCTGACTTGCGCCCCAAGAGCCTGCAGGCTGCACGCGGAGAGGAGCCCAGGGCCTGACTGGCATCAGGTCTGGGCCCAAAGGGCAGAGCCACGATTGACTAGGGGCAGCCCAGGGGTGGGTGTATTAGTGGC
The DNA here is from genome assembly GCF_004348235.1 of Phoca vitulina. Classification (NCBI taxonomy): domain Eukaryota; kingdom Metazoa; phylum Chordata; class Mammalia; order Carnivora; family Phocidae; genus Phoca; species Phoca vitulina. The sequence goes on from NW_022589797.1 coordinate 66,481, forward strand.
AACTCCTACCCCTCGAGCTGACCCCCCCTTCCCTTCCTTCCTCCCCTCCTTCAGGGCCCCATCTGGACCTCCTGGCCTCCAGCCTCACCTCCTCCAGTCGAATTTCCTAAATTTGCCAGAGGGTCTCCCCTGGAAAGCAAATCTGGCCCTGTCCCTTCCCTGCCTGCCGCCTTCCGTGGCTCCCTATTGCCCTCAGGAGAAAGACCAAAGCCCCAGTGTTCTCCCATGTTCTCCCTGGTGATGAAGATGCTTACCCCTGCAGGGGCTGAGAGCATAACCCTCGGCCAGAAACCAGGAGTCCCAGAGGCCCCCAGCCCGCAGGCAGCCTCCCAGCTGTCCCAGAATAGGGATGAGCTGCCCCAGGACCTCCCTCCCGGCTTTGCCTCTGTGATTAATTTACGGAAAGCATCTAAACTGGAGTCAACCCAGTCCTGCGTATCTCATGTAATCCTGCCTCCAACGGAAGGAGCAGGGCCCTAGGGGTGGAGCTTCTCTTCCAGTGATTACATTTAGTTTTATTTGGGGGTGGGGGGGTGGGGGACCCAAAGTGAAGCATTTAAAATCTCATTTCTGCAATCACCTGAGGAGTGAGGAGACTCCCAGGTGGCACTTGGTGAGGCCACAGGGAAAGCGGCCATCCTGCAGCCCCAACAGGGGCTTGGAGGGCAGAGTCTGGCTCAGCAAAAACATCTCTTGGCTCTACCTTTATGCACACCTAGTTCTCCCCTCCGTTGCCTGCACCCTGGTCCAAGCGCCACCATCTCTGCAGTAGCCTCCGGACAGGCCCTGCTTCTGCCTGGCCCCGCGGGGTGGCCTCTTCCAGGCAGCTGGAGCCTGGTGGTACTCCTGTGAGCAGCAGTCCAGGGCTCTTATCTCCCTGGGGCGAAGGCTGGAGCCCCACCCCGGCGCACACAGCCCGCACTCCCTCTTTTCTCCCACTCCCCTGGGGTCCTCGCCGTCTTAGACTCTGTCAGGTCTCAGGGCTCCTGCTCGCACTGGACCCCCGGCCTGGAACTCCCTTCCCTACAGATCTCACTCTCCAGTCAGCCCTTCACGGACTTCCCTGATGGCACCCCACCATCCATTCTCTACGCCCCCAGGCTGCCTTATTTCTCACCACTAATCTGATATATCCTAGTTTTTGTTTATTGTCCAGTTTCCCTCTATTCTCCGCCAGAATGTAAGCTCTGCGTGCAGGGGATTTGCTTGTTCACGGATGCATCACCACCACCAAGAGCAATGCCGGCACGTAGCAGATGCTCAGTACATATTTATCACATGAATGAGTGATGTGCCTCTGTCCTTGGGCAGAAAGGGCGGGCAGAGCTCCCCAAGATGCGCTGCAAGCGTGGAGCCGGCCTACTGCTCGCTGCGCGCTGGTCTCCCGGCCGGCTTCTCAGTGGAAGTTCCGGCTGCAGACAGCAGCTCGGGTCACTCAGGAGAACTGGCGCCAACTCTGGCTGTGCCAGTGGCCTCCCAGCACCCTCCACAGCCCTCAGGGCAAGCTTGCCCTGGCCCCTCCCAGCCGGACACCTTCTGGCGTGTTTGGGTGTGGGTGTGAGGCCCAACTCCCCGGCGCACCTGAGTCATAGCCAGAGAGCACCTGCAGCCCCTCTCGTGGGGCCTCAGTCCCACCCTCTCCTAATTTAAGCCTCACAGCAACGCGCTCAGCTAGTCATCATCATCCCCATTTTACAGATGAGGGAATTGTGGTCAGAGGTCAGAGGTCAGAGGCCGCAGAGGTGACTTACCCAAGCCCAGGCTGGTGTCACGAGGCCGAGAGCAGCAGTCTCCTGGGCTCCAAGCCCAGCACTGCCAGAGTTCAGTTCCTGCTCAAAAAGTGTTCGGAGAATGAAGAAAAGGGCAAATTTGAATTCCAGGGCTCCCGAGTGAGTGATGAAGACCCTGTAAACAGCGCATGTGCCAACCCATTGCTAGTTGATCGGGGTGGCCCATCCATGCTTGGCTGAGGCCCAAGAATGTGACTGCCCCGGGATTCTGTAAGGAGAAAGAAAAGGCAATATCTGTCCTCCCAAGGATCCAGGGAGGAACCCGAATGACGGTGCCCATCCTCGGCCTTTGGCTTCTCCCTGGGCAGAGACAAGGTCCAGAAGGACCGAAGGATAAGCTAGAGGCAGGGATAGAGCTGGGAGCAAGCCTCCTGCCTCTGGACACCAGTCCCATCTTTGTTCTCTGAGCCTACCCGCTACGTCCATAGTGACTATATCCCCAGGACCTGCACCTCTGTTTCCTTATGGTAAAGCGAGGCAATTGTACCAATCTAATAGAATCAACAATGAAATGAAAGAACACAAGAAAGTGCCTGGCAGAAAGCAAATTCTAATAAGTGAAGCATATGACTATGAGCTGGATCCAAGAGAGGCTCAGACATCACACTGCCTCCTTCCCTGAATTACAGATGGGTCTCACAGGCCTGGAGCTGCGGACTTGATAGTTAGAACAACAATTACTTGTTTAAGGGGGAAAAAAACCAAAAGTGCCCGAATGGTAGAGATGATGGGGCAAAACTAGCCCAGCATGGGAGCATTTTGTAAGCATTTTAAATGCACAAGGTAAATACCTTATGAAATGTTAAATATTAATAAAGGCTCATTTTGTCTGAATTCTCCCACCTTTAAAAATGTTTGTCAAGAAACAAATAATTTCAAAGCTGTCCAGTTAAGTGAGCTGTAAACTGGATTTACAATATTGCCAAGTAGGGTATTTTTCAAACTGGAAAACAAATATAAATGTTTCTTCTCATCTTTTGTCAGGATTAGCCTTGAGTTTGGCGCATTTTGAATTACACCATGACAGGAGGGACCCTTCTTGGCATAAGATGCAGTGGTCCTATACACACCTCTATGTCCCCAGGGCCCCCCACTTGGGAAACAGCACTTTGACAAAACCTATCAAGAACTGTAAGGACCATTTATACACTTTGACTAGTTATTTCCTCTGGAATTTATCCTAATGAAATAATTCCAAAAAAGCAAAGCAAAACTTTAAGCACATAAGGATGGTAATTACAGGATTGTTTATAGTGCGGGAAAATGGTAAACACACTCAACTTAGAACAATAGAGGGATGTTAGTAAATACACTTGAGTCCTTAATGATTCTTCAGCCAATAAAGTGATCATTTTGAAGACTATGTAACATCAGGATGATGTTTATGTCCCAAGGTTTCATATCAAAGGAGAAAATGTGAAACTGCATTGAGACTCTGGTCTCTGACTCAGGGCAGTTTTCTTTGCTCCATATTTGATCCTCACATCAGCCCTGAGGGAGACAAAACAGGGTCGTTATTTATTCTCCCATTATCCTGGGGAGGAATGGAGACTGAGCAGGGAGAAGCCACAGAGACCCAGATTCGGAGCTGGGACAACTCCCTGGTTTCCTAACACAGAACCCAGTGCTGCCTCAGAGGACCATCCCCGACAGGGTCACCCCGCAGCAAGTCTCCAGTCTCGGGGGAGAGGAAGTGAGTCCCCCTTTTGCTGGGGCAGTCCCCAACTCCCAAGTGAGGACAGTGCAAGACAATGCCCCGTTCTCACGCACCCTGCCCCCTCTCATCCAGGAGCTGTGGCCCCTGGGCTGCCCCTTCCTCTGTCTCTGGCTGGGGTTTCCCCCTAGGCAGATCTGGAAGAAACCCCACTCCCAGGCCCCACCCTGTTCTGAGCTGGCTTATAGGAAGCCCGTTCTGCATTCTTGACCCATGAGATCATGTGGGAAAACCCTTAGAAACTCTAAGACCCACTGCAGGTGCTTGTTGTTCCTATAACTAAAAAAAAGTTGTAAGGTGAATTTTTTTCCATCATGCAAAAATTGTCGATCATCATATAACAAACACTCCCGTCTCTGCTGCCCAGCTTAGAAGATAAAACCTTACAGGGACACTTGAAGTTTCCTGGCATCCCTTCCTGATCCAATGCCCTACCTCGGTCACAAGGGTAAACCGAACCAGAACTGTTTATCCACAAATGTTAAGTAGAATTGTTTTGCATGCTTTTCAACTTTCAGTATGTGGTTTCCTACCATCTAGTATTCACTCAGCAAATTCATTCAACAAATATTTATTGAGTGTCTGCTGTATGTTAGGTACCATTCGAAGCCCTGGGAATGTCAGTGAACAAAACAGACAAGATCACTGTTTTCATACTAGGTACATTCCTGTGGGGTAAACCAAACAGTAAACAAAATTTATGAATTATAGATAAAATTTGTTTTTTGATAAATTATATGATATGTTAGAATGCGAGAGGTGCAAAGGAGAAAAATAAAGTCAGAGAGGTGGGGGTGGAATGTTGCAATTTTAAGTAGAATCCTATCCTTCTATATCTTGTTTATTTACTCAGTATTATATTTTTCCTTTTTCTGAATGCACCAACTTTATTCATTCTCTTGTCAATAAACACTTAAGATTTGTTTGTCATTATAGGGACACCTGGGTGGCTCAGTCGGTTAAGCGTCTGCCTTCGACTCAGGTCATGATCCCAGGGTCCTGGGATGGAGTCCCGAGTTGGGCTCCTTGCTCAGCGGGGAGCCTGCTTCTCCCTCTGCCTGCCGCTCCCCCTGCTTGTGCTCTCTCTCTGACAAATAAATAAATACAATCTTTAAAAAAAAATGTATACCATGTATTTATTTTTTTAAGTTTTATTGATTTATTTTAAAACTTCTTTAAAAAAGAAAATGTATTATCTTTTCCCTCCAGCTGCTTTTTTTTTTTTTTAAGATTTTTATTTACTTATTTGAACAAAAGAGAGCAGAGCTAGAGAGAGAGAGAGACAGCATGAGCAGGGGTAAAGGGCAGAGGGAGAGGGAGAAGCAGGCTCCCCGCTGAGCAGGGAGCCCGATGTGGGGCTCCATCCCAGGACCCTGGGATCATGACCTGAGCCAAACGTAGACGCTTAGCCAACTGAGCCACTCAGGCACCTTGATAAAGTATTTTTAAATTAAGTTATGTACATTGAGTTTTTTTTAGATGTAATGCTATTGCACACTTAATAGACTGCAGTGTAGTGTAAACACAACTTCTATATGCACTGGGAAACAAAATAATTAATTTGACCCATTTTATTGTGATATTCACTTTATTATGGTGGTCTGGAACCAAACCCACAATATCTCCCAAGTATATCTGTATATACTTTTGTCAAATGCCTTTCTGCATCTACTTAGGTGATCATATGGTTTTTTTTCTTTCATCTATTAATATGGTGTAATGGTAAATTACCATTATCGATGTTCTAATTTTTTTTAAAGATTTTATTTATTTGTGACAGAGAGAGAGCACAAGCAGGGGGAGTGGCAGAGGGAGAAGCAGGCTCCCCACTGAGCAAGAAGCCTGATCTGGGGCTCGATCCCAGGACCCTGGGATCATGACCTGAGCTGAAAGCAGACGCTTAACTCACTGAGCCACCCAGGCATCCCTACATGTTCTAATATTAACCCATCTTTGTATTCCTGGTATAAATTCAACTTGGTTATGGTAGGTTATCTTTTTCATACACCACTGGATTATTTTAATAATGTTATTTAGGATTATTATGTCTATATTCATGAGTTAAATGGGCCAACAATTTTCTTTTCTCATGCTTTAGTTGTCTAATTTTGGTATTAAGATCATACTGACCTCAAAGAATGAATTTGGAGTATTCTTATTTTTCTATTTCCTGAAAGAATTCATATACAATTGGGATTATCTATTCCTAGAAATATTGGTAGAATTCACCTATAAAACTATCTAGGCTTTGAGTGTTCTTTGTGGAAAGTTTTCAATTATCGCTTCAATTTCTTTCATAGTTTTAGGATTATTGAGAATATTTTTTCCCAGTTTTGGTAGGAATTTGTCTATTTCTACTAAGACTTCAAATTTGTTGGCATGAAGTGGTTGAGAACATTCTCTTATCTTCTTTAATAATAATCTTATTTGCAAATACAGCTACATGCAAAAGCAAAATCTTCAGATATTTGGCTGTCTTGATCTTATTTTTAAACCTCCGTTTTAACTATAATTGTGTTATTCTTTTCATTTATGATGTTACTTACTGTAGCTTTCTTTTCTTTGATCAGTCTTCCCCAAGATGTGTCTGCTTTGTCTATTGAGAAAATCAACTCTTGGCTTTGTTGGTCTCCATTACATTTTTGTGTTTTATTTTGTTGATTTTGTTTTGTATCATCTTCCTTATATTGTTTTGGGGTTTATTGTATTTTTACAAAACTTCTTAGGTTGGACACTTTAGTCATTAATGTGCTCTGAGGGTATTTGCCTCCCAGCTGAACTCCAGCTGGTTTTAAAGGAACTGTGGGATGGGGACTCCCCTCCGCCCCCGTCCCAAAGCAGGACTCCAAAGACCTAAGTTTGGTGCAATTTTGCTTTCTCCCCAAACTATAGTAGCATGATATAAAAAGGAAAAAAAAAAAAAAACGCAAAGAGGAAGAGAACAATAGAGGAATCATCAGCCACAGCACTTTGCAAGCTGGAAAGTTGATGGATTTAACAGGCCCAAGAAAGCCAAATCCCAAACTTGAAAAAGAAGCTGATGTATAGCACAGAATCATGAAGAGTCCCCAGAAGCAGGCACGCCAATTATCTCAGAGCTGGGAACGGGCCTTAATAAGGCCTTAATAGGGCCTTAACTGGGGGGACAGAAGAAAGATCCTACAGGTTTGCAGAGAAAAAGTAGATTTGACGCAAAGGATTATGGCTCAAAATGCAATGGATATTTCCAATTGCATCAGTGGAAGCCAGAACACGATGGAATAGTAATATGTTCAACATTTTCATCGGAAAATTTTGTGGTTAGATTGGTGATAAATATTAGCAAACTAAGTCAATGACAAGAATAAGTTAACTATTAACTCCAGGGAAAACAAAATGTTATACAGGGGAAAAAAAAGGTAGTATCCTATATGGCTCATTTGACAACAGATTTATAGTCATAAGAAGGTGAATAACGAATATTAATCTAATCAGAATTACAAATAACTATATTGGGAGGCTGATGATGGAGGCGAGGAGAGGTATGTGCATGTTCTGTGGGGTGTGTAAGAGCGGGGGTTGGAGAGAGACAAAATCCTCCCTTTCCATGATGGGAAATCATTACATAATGCCAAAACCTGAAAAATCATGAAGTAGCAAATAAACATGTTATTTAGATAAAACACAGTAAATACCAAAAGACTGAAGGCAGCATCTCTGGGACTGAGAAAGAGGGGGAATGGGGTGGGGCAGGTAGGGTGGGGGAGGGGCTTCAAGGAATTGCTAATTTTCCTAATAAACCATGTAGAATTTTTCAACTCTGAAAATTATATGCATGTATAACTTTGATAAAAACTAAATTTTAAAACCCCCTGTGATTAGCAGCCTCTTATGTATATCTTTAAGATATCTTCATTTTTTCCCCTGGGATAGATTCCAGAAGTGAGGCTGCTGGGTCAACGGGCATGCATGGACTTAAGATCTTATCCACAGTGCTGAAGAGCGCACCAGTCTCATCCCTGTCAGAAGGGTAATGGTCTCTATTTTCCAGGCTTTGCAAACACCGTTATCAATTTTCAGATCTCTGTCCATTTGGTGGTTAAAAAAAAAAAAAAGGTATCATACTGGAATTTCAATTTGCATTTCTTTGACTACCAAATGGTTTTATATTTAACATATTTAACCATTTTTAGTTCTTCTTTAATTTCCTGTTACAGTTCTTTGTCCATTTTTATCTTGGAGTGTTCATCTTTTTCACTATTGATTTGTAAGGGCTCTTAAAATAGTGAGCCTACTAATTCTTTATCACACATATTACAAATATCCGCTCCCCCCTCTGTCGGTCCTTCTGCTTTTAATTTTCTTTTTTGATGTGAGGGAGTTTTCATTTTTATGTAATTAAGTCTCTCTTTTATGCTTTTTGCCTTTGGGATCACGGCTGGACAGTCCTTGCTCATCCTTGGGCTATGACAAATACAGCATTTCGTATAAGTTCATCTAGTATTCATATTTCATTGCCTCTAAGTTTTTCACATTTTAAATCTCTGAAATTGGGACATCTTTATAATCACTGGTGCTCAGGGGGCAGTCACTGCCTGCCAGCCACCCACCAAAATGTGGAAATGTGCAGAGAGTATCAGTGACTTGTGTAACAGTCCTGGAGACAAGAGGGGAGCCCTCTTAGCTGTATTATCACCTGTTTCCTTTTCCTGCTGGGCACAGAACTACACTGTACCTCCCAGGCCCCCTCGCAGTTAGGTGTGGTCTATGACTGGGTTCTAGCCATTGGATTGGGGGTGAGAGTGATGTATTGGGCTTCCCTGCTGGGCCCATAAAATTTCCCATGGGATTCTTTCCTCTCTTTCTAATGTCTGTGCATAGAGGATGTAGCAGGGGTTCTAGGCAATGGCAGATCCAGAAGGCAGAGAACAGTTTCGGTTACCAAAAGGCAACATGGGAGGTGCCCGCTGACCAGGAATCCTCATCCTTCTTCTTGTGAATAAGTAATAAACTGTTATTGTGGCAAGCCTTTGAGATTTGGGTGTCTGTTTGTTATAGCAACTAGCATTGCTGATACCTGACAACCCTTGTCTTAATTCTGACTCGAATCCGAATCCCTCCAGACTAGAGCTTTATGTCTTTTCATTGAGTATAGTATGATGTTGGCTCTTGATTTTAGATAAATGCACTTTATCTCGTGTTCTTCTTCTTTTTTAATCAAGCCTTGGTATTGGAGTTATTCTAAGTGTGTAAAATTAATTGGAAAAATTTTAATTTTTTTCTGAGCTCTGGAAAAGCATGGGCACTAACTGTTACATGAAACTCTGACAAGATCCATCCTGAGAACTGCCTGCAAGAGAAATGCTTTTATAAGCTTTACTTTCATTTCTTTTTCAAATTAATTTTTTAAGACTTCATTATTTTTTTTGAACAGTTTTAGGTTTACAACAAAATTGAGAAGGTAGAGAGTTCCCATATACCTCTTGCCCCCACACATACAAGCCTCCCTCGTTATCAACATCACTCACTAGTATGGCTCACTCTCAACCAAGGGTGGACCTGCGGCTGACACATCATTATCCCCCAGAGTCCATAGTGCACATCAGGGTTCGCTCTTGGTGTTGCACATTCTCTGGGTTTGGACAAATGTATAATGACATGCATCTACCATTACAGCTCATACAGAGTATCTTCATTGCCTTAAAAGTCCTCTGTGCTCTGCCTATTCATCCCTCCCTGCCCCCACCCCCACAACCACTCATCTTTCTACTGTCTCCATAGTTTTGCCTTTACCAGAATGTCATATTGTTGGAATCGTACAGTATGTAGCCTTTCAGACTGGCTTCTTTCACTTACTGATATGCATTCAAGTTTCCTCCATGTCTTTTCATGGCTCGATAGCTCATTTCTTTTCAGTGCTGAATAACATTCCATCGTCTGGATGTGCCACAGTTTACTTATCCGTTCACCTCCCCGAGGACCTCTGGGTTGCTTTCAAATTTGAGCAATTATGAATAAAGCTGCTACAAACATCCATGTGCAGCTGTTTTGTGTGGACATAAGTTTTCAACTCCTTTGGGTTAATACCAAGGAGCTTGAATGCAGGATCGTATGGTAAGAGTATGTTTGGTTTTGTAAGAAACTGCCAAACTGTCTTCCGAAGCGGCTGCACCATTTTGCACTCCCACCAGCAGTGTGTGAGTGTTCGTGCTGCACCACATCCTTGCCAGCATTTGTTGTTGTCAGTGTTGCAGATTTTGGCCATTTTAATAGGTGTTTAGTGGTACCTTATTGTTGTTTGAATTTGCATTTCCCTGATGACATATGGTATGGAGCATCTTTTCATGTGCTTATTTGCCATCTGTGTATCTTCTCTGGTGAGGTGTCTGTTAAGGTCTTTGGGCTGTTTTTCATTGGATTGTTTGTTTTCTTATTGCTGAGTTTAAAGAGTGGTTTGGGTATTTTGGATACAAGTCCTTTATCAGATGTGTCTTTTGCAAATAGTTTCTCCTAGTCAGTGGCTGGTTTTGTCATTTTAAAGTGCTCCCTGGGGACACCTGGGTGGCTTAGTCAGTTAAGCATCTGTCTTTGGCTCAGGTCATGATCTCAGGGTCCTGGGCTCAGCGGGGAGCCTGCTTCTCCCTCTGCCCCTCCCCCCTCTCGTGTGCACTCTCTCTCTAATAATGAAATAAAATTATAAATAAATAAAAATAAAGTGCTCTGTGGATCAAATAAATAGACTCCAAGCACTCTTTGAGCTCTAACAGCCCAGAGAAGGTGGGGAAAGGAGTGCCTGCTTTCTCTTCCCCCGCTGTGTTCAGAGGTCACCAGTCCTCATGAGCTGGAACGGGCAGGGCTGTCCACGGTACATCTCAAGTGCCACTGCTGGTGATGGTCTCATGCATTGCAGAGGCCCTGGGGATAGAACTGGCAAGAACTGGCAATGCCCTGGTTACAGACTTTTCCTGTCCAGTCTTCTGGAAGAGGTCTTTCTGACTCTTTGTGCTGGATGTGTGATTTTGTTTGCAAGTTTCCTTGAGAGAACCACTCCTCCCCAACTCCGTGAGGCTGTCCATCGTGATGGCTCCATCCTCCAACTCTGGCCCTTTGAGGTAGATGGTCTCAAGGATCACTCTGCCCTGCCTCCTCAGTGCAGTGATCGGTTCAGGAGTGGGCATGTGATCAAGCAGCCAATCAGTATCCTTTTCTGGGATTGTTCTATAGTCCCTGGGACAAAGGGGGGTTCCTCCAAGAAATTGGGAGATTGGGCCCTACAGCAGTGCCTGAACCCCCACATCAAGTCTTTCCTGGTTGTACCCAGACTTCTACCTTTCAGGTAGAAAGGAATTACCACTGAATTCCTTGATAGGCTTGAGTGAGTTAAATATCTCTCACTTTCAATCAAGAGTCCTTCAAGACCCACTCAGGTTTATACTGTGTAGGGGGTGCCCTTGACTTATGTAATACACAGTCTGTTCAGCTAAATGCAGTAATGATGCTCACTCATCACTTCCTCTCAGAAGCCCTCCTTGATTTCCCCAGGCAGAGTTAGTCACTCCCTCCTTTATGCTTCCAAGTATCTTGTAAAAAATACACACTGTGGAGCTAATCCCTCTATACTGCAATTTACATACATACACACCTGCCTGTCTTCAGGGTAGGGACTAGATCTGATTTATCTCTGTTTACTTAGTGATCCAACCAAGAAAGCGCTTAGGTGTTTATTAAGTGATTTATATCCAAATCTCACTACAACAAACAACTGGGAAATCCTATCTAGTCTGTTAAAAGAAAATTCCCCTTGGGACGCCTGAGTGGCTCAGTCTGTTAAGCATCTGCCTTCGGCTCAGGTCATGATCCCAGGGTCCTGGGATCGAGCCCCACGTTGGGCTCCCAGCTCAGCCAGGGAGTCTGCTTCTCCCTCTCTCCCTGCTCATGCTCTCTCATTCACTTTCTCTCTTTCAAATAAATAAATAAAATCTTTTAAAAAAGAAAAAGAAGATTTCCCTTGTAACTCCCGCAGAAAAGTACTGTAGATCAGGAAGGAGCTGACAAACTTTTTCTGTAAAGAGCCAGAGAGTAAATATTTTAGCCTTTAAGGCCATGTAGTCTCTATCACAACTACTCTGCCACTGTAGCACAAAAGTGCCACAGACAATGTGTAAATGAATGAACTTGAATGTGTTCCAATAAAACTTTATTTATAGACACTGTAATGTTATATAATATTCATGTGTCACAAAATATTATTCTTTTTTTATTTTTTCCAACCATTCAAAATGTAAAACTCATTCTTAGCCCTCAAACCATACAAAAATAGGTACCTGGCAGGATTTGGCCCACAGGCCTGAGTTTGCTGATTCCTGGTGTAGACGGTTACTGGGCATCTCCATCTGCAGGGAACACTGGGAGGGAGTTGGCATCTCTCCCTTGACTGTGTGTCCTGGAGCTGGAATGGCTCTCACCTCCCCTCACTATGTGGGTTGGAGATTTGGGGCAACCTCTGTGTGATTCACAGGCTGGCAGTGAGGGCAAGGGCAGGGCAGGAAGGGCCTTGGGTGACCACAGCACCACCTCCTTACTATAAACCCAGGGAACTGATCCGCTTAAGCCTGCCAACTGGTCCAAGGACAAACACCTTGGTGAGTTGGGTCCCATGGGGCTAGGTTTACTGTCCTCTGGGAGGTTTCACCAAACCACCCAGATGTGGCAAGAGGAGGTTTCCTTCCTTCCTTCCTTCCTTCCTTCCTTCCTTCCTTCCTTCGGAGGCTTCATGCCCAGCTTGGAGCCCAACACGGGGCTTGAACTCATGACCCTGAGATCAAGACCTGAGCTGAGATCAAGAGTTGGATGCTTAACCCACTGAGCCACCCAGGCGCCCAGTTGAGTTTTATTTCTTAAAGCCATAGCCCTCCAGGTGATGGTTTCACATTCACGTACCCTCACACATGTGACTCTCAGCTGCACCCACCTCCCCTCATCCCAAATTTTACCAAGCTGCGACAGTGTGATGGTGGCCCTCCCCACTCACCATTGAGGCCCTGGTCTCTGTTACATGCTGTGGGCCTCACGTTCCAAGTCTTTCCCAGCCCCCCACAACCCTCCTCTTGCAGCCAAGAAGGCACTTTTGTACAGGGTCTGTTTCAGAGGCCCAGATGGCTCCAAACATGTCTTCTACATCTGCAGAAGATAACAGACATGCATTTAAAAAAAAAGGAATAAATACATATTTAATGATTTAGCTTAAGTAGCTGGGCAAATATTCATTTTCTTAAAATGTTAATACATAATTAACTGATAATAAAACTAATTGGGTAAAACATTCTAAAAATAATGCGGTACCTTATTACATGAGGGAATATAACTGTGTCAAAAGAGGTTTCCCTGTTCCCCAGACTGACAAATCTGCAAAAGCAGAAAGGGCAGGGACTTTGTCCAGCCGCTGGGTAAGGGTCTGGGCTTGGGCTCCCTGACCCCACTGCTGCAGGGCAACTTGACAGTGGATTTAGAGAGCCTCCCAGTGTCCCCCCCAGCCTGGCCAGCACACCCCTTCAGGCCACCACCAATTCCAAAGAAAGAAAGAAAGAAAAGAAAAAACACACCCTATACATACTTTTGTTATATTATAAAAGAGAAAACTTGCAGAGACCTCATGAACTCATCCCTTCTACTGGGAAGTGCCAGACCCTGGGCTAGAAAAGGAGGGGAGACTGCCTGGCTGTCTTTCCTCCAGGAGGTCTGGGGTGTTTAGGGAAAGAAGATCTGGACACAACATCCCCCTAACAACTGCAGAAAGAAGTGAGCATTTGCAGGCGGGAAGTGGTGTCAGAGGAGGGGGTGCTCTGGGAGTGGCTGGGATGATGAGCTTTCACAGTGCAGATAAGGGGGGAACAGGGCCGAGACCTAACTGGCGATCCGCAGGAAACGGCTGGGGTTTGGTCTGGCTGAAACAGGACCCAGGAAGGGTGTGGTGACCTGGGAGGCTGGAGGGGCCAGCTGGGAGACGGGGTCTCAGGTGCAGAGGAAAGCAGCTTGGCTCTGGCTACCATGCCCAGACAGCCAGCAGACAGCCGGCAGCGGGCTCTAGGTCCCACTGTAGGCCCTGCCTTTTATTATTCATCTCTCTTGTGAATTCAGGTAGGGAAAGGTCTGCTGAGAGTCATGCCAGAATTCACAGGAGAAAGATTCTGTAATTTCTTTTAGCTCTGTGACTCTGGACAAAGTATTCAGTATTAATGCAGTTGACCATGACGTCTTCTGTGTGCGAGACTGACAGACCAAATTACCTTTCCTTATCTCCTGGGGAGAAAAAAGGACCATTTATTTGACATATTTCATAATCATTTCACCTGCTTGCCCCCTACAGAGAGCACCGGTGACCCGGCCCCCTCCCTCCCGCACGATGCAGGAAGCATGTCGGCTAATAAAGCCCAGTTTCTAAAGAATGTTTTTAATCTTGGAATAGTGAGCGTGATTTTCAATTGTATTTTTAATTCTCTATCTACTTTTTCAAAGCCCATGTTTCCATTCTCTCTAGTTCTCATCTTAGTTCATCAGAGCCAGGAGAAAGCTAGGACATCACAGGCTCCTATCTCCTTGGCATTTGCCATGTGGAGAAGGTAGTAGGGGGCAGGCTCAGGATTCAGTCATCAGACCTCTGTGCCCTTGGTGCCCACTGGACATGGTTTTCTAGGTGGTGGCTTGGAAATCCCCAGCTTGGGCAACTAGAAGGCCCCCAAAACATTTTTTAAATTGTGGTAAAATACACATACCAGAAAATTTACCATTTTAACTATTTTTAGGTGTATAGTTCAGTGGCGTTAAGTACTTTCACATTATTGTGAAACCATCACCACCATTCATCTCCAGAACTCTTTCCATCTTGCAAAATTGAAATTCTATACCCATTAAGCAATACTTCCCTAGTAACCCTCCTCTCAAACCCTGGCAACCACCATCCTACTTTCTGTCTTTATGAATTTAACTACTCTAGGTACTTCATATAAGTGGAATCATATAGTATTTGTATTTTGTGACTGACTTATCTTACTTAGCATAATGTTCTCAAGGTTCATCCAACTTAGAGTACGTGTCAGAATTCCCTTCCTTTTTAAGGCTGAATAATATTCCATTGTATGTATATACCACACTTCATTTATCCATTCATCCATGGAGGACGTTTGGGTTAATTCCATATTCTGGCTATTGTGAATACTGCTGCTATGAATAGAAATATCTCTTCGAGTCCCTGCTTTCAACTTTTTGGGTCTTCTGCCACTCCTCAGGCCGGAGGCCAAGCCAGGCAGCACACACAGTTTGGGAAAACAACCCTCACCCAGTATCCTGGGCCCGCGGGGCACCTTAGGGCTTGTCCAACAGAAGGGAAAACCAGCTGTGCGGGGGTTTCCACCCACCTGCCAGGTTCTGTACGTGGCCTCTCAGGGCTTCCATTGTGGCTTTCAAGTCAGTGTTTCCTGGAGCTCCTGAGACCCAGGCTCCGGACTCTGCCCTTGGGAGCTGACAAGGGCTGTATTCGCACATCACATAGAATAATGAGCACCAGGGACATTTCATGAGTGTGTCGTTTAATTCTTACATTCACCCTGGGAGGTAGGTATGATCATCTTCCCATTTTACAGATGAGAGCCCTGAAGCTCGGGTGAAATAAGGGCCTAAGGTCCCCAGCGGGAAAGCGGCAAGACTCAGACTCAAGGCCAGCTCTGGCCGCATTCTTTCTACTCCCTGCAGCTGCCTCTGTGTGCCTTGGGGCTTTCGTGAGAGGAGCGAACTTCCCGCTGTAGGAAGGGCTGTGTCAGGCAGAGATGGGGGAGACTTAGTCTGTCCAAGGAACCTGGAGGCCACGTTCTAGCAGGACCTCGAAGAAAATGTTGATGTTGGAAGATGGAGAAGGTGGAGAGAACTGTGTGAAGAATTCCTCAGATGGACCCAAAGAAAGGTGATAAATTTTAAGTACGGTAGGGATTTATGTTTAAGACTAAGTTAACAGAGGACGCCTGAGTAGCTCAGTCAGTTGGACGACTGCCTTCAGCTCAGGTCATAATCCTGGAGTCCTGGGATCGTGTCCGGCATCGGGCTCCCTGCTCAGCAGGGAATCTGCTTCTCCCTCTGACCCTCCCCACTCTCATGCTCTGTCTCTCAAATAAATAAATAAATCTTAAAAAAAAAGACTAAGTTAATAGATTTTGAGATTAAGTTAATAGATTTGAAAGGTTTACAAAATGGATAATTTCCTATGAAAATAAATATTTACAAGATCAACTCGAAAAGAGATGGAAAGCATAAAGATGCCATTAAAGAAATTGGAAAACTTTCACTTTCTGCATTGTATATTCCTGTAATATTTGAACTATATAATGAATATATTTACTTTTGGAACCTGAAAAACAAATATATAAACATTAAGTAAATATATTATTATGGAAAATATGTATGACATATTTTTAAGTATAAAAAGCAGATTGCAAACTGGTAAAATGGGGACAATGGCCCCATTTATGTAAGTGTGTGAATGTGAGTGCATATTTGAAAGGATATACAACAAAATTCTATCAATATTCATCCCTAGGAAGTAGAATTATGTATGACTTTCTTTTCCCATTATTTATATTTTACCACTAAGGGAAAAAAAATAATTGGAAAAGAAAACCTAGATGACCTTGGATATTGTGATACCTTTTTAGATACAACACCAAAAACACAATCCATGAAAGAAAGAATTGACAAGCTGGTCTTTATTAAAATTAAGAACTTCTGCTCTAGGGAAGATAATATCAAGAGAGTTAGAGGACAAGCACTGACTAGGAGAAA
Organism: Phoca vitulina; assembly: GCF_004348235.1. NCBI lineage: Eukaryota > Metazoa > Chordata > Mammalia > Carnivora > Phocidae > Phoca > Phoca vitulina. The sequence continues at coordinate 82,792 of NW_022589797.1, forward strand.
CTATTTGCAAAAGACACATCTGATAAAGGACTTGTATCCAAAATACCCAAACCACTCTTTAAACTCAGCAATAAGAAAACAAACAATCCAATGAAAAACAGCCCAAAGACCTTAACAGACACCTCACCAGAGAAGATACACAGATGGCAAATAAGCACATGAAAAGATGCTCCATACCATATGTCATCAGGGAAATGCAAATTCAAACAACAATAAGGTACCACTAAACACCTATTAAAATGGCCAAAATCTGCAACACTGACAACAACAAATGCTGGCAAGGATGTGGTGCAGCACGAACACTCACACACTGCTGGTGGGAGTGCAAAATGGTGCAGCCCACTTCGGAAGACAGTTTGGCAGTTTCTTACAAAACCAAACATACTCTTACCATACGATCCTGCATTCAAGCTCCTTGGTATTAACCCAAAGGAGTTGAAAACTTATGTCCACACAAAACAGCTGCACACGGATGTTTGTAGCAGCTTTATTCATAATTGCTCAAATTTGAAAGCAACCCAGAGGTCCTCGGGGAGGTGAACGGATAAGTAAACTGTGGCACATCCAGACGATGGAATGTTATTCAGCACTGAAAAGAAATGAGCTATCGAGCCATGAAAAGACATGGAGGAAACTTGAATGCATATCAGTAAGTGAAAGAAGCCAGTCTGAAAGGCTACATACTGTACGATTCCAACAATATGACATTCTGGTAAAGGCAAAACTATGGAGACAGTAGAAAGATGAGTGGTTGTGGGGGTGGGGGCAGGGAGGGATGAATAGGCAGAGCACAGAGGACTTTTAAGGCAATGAAGATACTCTGTATGAGCTGTAATGGTAGATGCATGTCATTATACATTTGTCCAAACCCAGAGAATGTGCAACACCAAGAGCGAACCCTGATGTGCACTATGGACTCTGGGGGATAATGATGTGTCAGCCGCAGGTCCACCCTTGGTTGACAGTGAACCATTCTGGTGCAGGGTGTTGATAATGAGGGGGGCTGTGCATTTGTTGGAAAGGGGGTATATGGGAACTCTCTGTACCTTCCTCTCAATTTTGCTAAGTTGAATCTAAAACTGAAATGATCTAAAACTGCCCTAAGAAAATAAAGTCTTTAAAAATGATAACAAGAGCTCATGAGCTAGAATGCACACTGCTTTCTTTTAAAAGCTTCTCTGCTCAGCCGCAAACCACAGGAATTAAATTTTATAGTGCATTTTACAGACAATGAACATGGAGCAAGGTCACAAATACATGTTGAGATTACAAGACAAGACACTGAACAGAGACCAGCAATCATCGGCAGCCCTGTGATGGCCGCATGGCCTGGAGACACACATCTAACATCACCCTCACCCCCACCAGCCGGCACCTCTCTTGCTGCCCCCTCTGCTCTGCACCCACCATTTCTTAAAGGTGGGTCACTGCAAGGAAGGGAGAATGATGCAGGTGTGCTTTGCATGTTTCTTGTGTATTTAAAAGTACACGTAAGAAGGATGTCACAGATACCTCTTTGGCTTTTTGACCTGAGTGACATTTTTGGCCAAACACAGTTTTTGTCCAACCCCCCAACCATTTAGTCCAACCCTCTAGTTTTATAGATGGGAAAGCAAGGCCCAGTGATGGAAAGGGACTCTTGCAAATGGTTTCAACAGCTGGTACTTGTTCTGAGAATAGACACATTTGAATTCAGTCGGATGAAGAACATAGGAAGGTCTGCAGGTGGTGTTGCTTGTACGGGGCCTGGGGAAGACTTTGGCTCCATCTTCTCATTTAACCTTGGGTTTTTTTTTAAATAATTTTTTTTTAGTAATCTCTATACCCAACGTGGGGCTCGAATTCACAAGCTTGTGATCAAGAGTCACATGCTCTTCCAACTGAGCCAGCCAGGTACCCCATAACCTTGGGGTTTTTTTATTAAGGGTGGGAAATATTGCTTTTCTTGACCTCAAAGATGAAGGCTGTAACACATGGATCATTTAGGTGTTATTAGAGAAGACATTAAACAAATTAAATGTGGTACATCCCCATGTAATGATACATCTATGAAAAGTGGTACGTCTATGAGAAACTCTACTGCTGTCAAACATGGCAGCTATGAAAATGAGGACCGTGATAGCTTGATGGCAATCATTGATACTGCAGTTACTGGCATCCTTATATCCATGTCCTTGACCCTAAAATTTGTAGTCCCTCTCACTCTGACTTTGGATGCTCACAAGACCTGCTTTGACCAACAGAGTGTGATGGCGGGTAAGATCTAGGGTGTGGTCACCCTTGCTGCCCAGGCAGTGGCTGGCCAGCCATTAGACGTGTGAGTGAGGCTATCTTAGACCAATCCGCTGAGCCACCAGCTGGGCACAGATGCATCAACAACCCCAGTCAAGACTAACTAAGCCTGTTCAGACCAGCAGAATGGCCCATTTGATCCACAGACTCAAGAGAAATTATAAATCTTGTTTTAACCATGAATTTTGAGTTGGGTTGTTATTCAGCAGTAGCTGATGGGTACAGAGGTATTACTGAGAGGAGACAGGGAAGTACCTGGAAAAAGCTGGATAAAAATGTGCATGAAATACGATCTCTACCATGTGATAAGATACACAGCAGTAGCCCATGCCCACACACACTTATGGAAAATTCTAAATGGAAACACACCCAGTATCTCAGGGGTGGTATTAAGGGATGTATGGGAGTAATTTTATTTTTCCCCTTTTCTCTTTTTCAAATTTCCTGTGATGGTCTTACCTTACTTTTCTAAACATGCCTTTTCATAAAATAAAGTGCAGGCTGGTCCCACTCAAGGCTCTCATGTTGGACGTGGCAATGGGCCCATCAACTTCTTTTTTGGAGGATTCGACCCAAACATTTGTGCCACCATCAGAACAAGCCCCTATTGTGGCCAAAGACCTCTATTGACATGAGGCAAAAAAATCCTTTCTTCACACTTTGATGCCACAAATGAGCAAAGCCCAAACAACTGTCTTCCCTGCTCCAGACTACTGGGGCACCAATGAACTTCATTTGTTTTCTCCTTTGTATTTCCCCCTGAACCATTTGCTGTCCTGGCTAAGGGATGCTGAGTCTCCCACCCCATCCTCCTCTGCAGTAATTCTCCTCCCTTCTGTCTCAACATATGCATATCCTCCAAAGATTACAGGCTCAGCTCTAGTCCTGCCTCCTCTAGGGAGCAGCTCTGGTCTCCTCAGCTGCAGAAGACCCTCCATTCTGAGCTTCTGGAACACTTCCTTGGACCACACAAGTCTCCTTCTCACCATGTAGTATTAATACCCATATTCACCTCTTTATCCAAACTTTGAGCTCAGTGAGGACAGGGTCACCGTATGACCCTATGGATTTTGGCTTCCCCTACTCCAGGGGCTGCAAGGCCAGGAATAAAGGAAAAATCGTACACAGAGAGAAATTTGGAAATGATCATTCTAACGCTCTTGGTTTATAAATGGGGAAAGTGAGGACAAGAGTCGAGGTGTGCCTCATCCACACATCCACACATGGTGGCAAAGACAGAACTTGAACTCACATCTATTGAGCTGTGTCCAGTATCCTTCCTACTGGGCGCTCAGCCTCCAGCAAGGTGGTGGACCAGGGCCAGGGACATTCAGGGGCCAGAGATGAAGGAGGCACTCCCTCCCACGGCAGAGTCTGCATTCTCCCAGCCAGGAGAGCGCGTTCCCCACTTGCCCCACCCTGGGCCCCAGACTCCAGTGGGCTGAGCGCCTGCTTGGCAACAGCCTTGCTGCTCTTTTGGTCCACAGCCCTGGGCCTGGACTGGCTTCACTATTTTGCAGTAGAAAGACCATCACAGCACCCTGCTCATGGGCACAGCAGGTGAGAATACACGTGGGCTTGACATTTAGGGCAGCTGTCTTGAGAGCTACCATTGCAGGAGCTGAGGTCACCACCTCGTCACCATTGAAGTATTCTTTTGTTTTATTCTATTTGATTTGTGATTGTTGTTCTCGATGATGCTATAACTCCTCCCACCACACACGCACTATCCCACTGGGGTGGCCTTAATAAGGTGAAAATGTGTCAAGGACAGTGAAATCAGGAACCTTCTGGAACGATGAAGAGATAGGCTTAGTCCCTTCAAAAACTGAAGTTAGGTATTTTAAAGATTTTTGAGTATTAGAGGAACTTTCAGTCTCATCTAGGAAAATGATAGAGCAGAATAAAATTTAAATTTTAAATTTACGTTACCTCTTCAGGGTACCTGGCTGGCTCAGTCAGAAGAGCATGTGACTCTCGACCTCCAGGTAGTGAGTTCAAGCCCCACACCGGGTGTATAGATTACTAAAACAAACAAACAAACAAACTTAAATCTCTGTTGGGGCGCCTGGGTGGCTCAGTCGTTAAGCGTCTGCCTTCGGCTCAGGTCATGATCCCAGGGTCCTGGGATTGAGCCCCGCATCGGGCTCCCTGCTCAGCGGGAAGCCTGCTTCTCTCTCTCCCACTCCCCCTGCTTGTGTTCCCTCTCTCACTGTGTGTCTCTGTCAAATGAATAAATAAAATCTTTAAAAAAACAAAACAAAACACTTAAATCTCTGTTACCTCTTCAAACAGGTAAAATGTCTTCAGGATTTTTTAGGATACATTTGTACCTCTGTTCACAGATCCTTTTCTTTGTTAGGGGTGATGCACTTAGGAGACTCAGAAAAGCAGGGAGAGAGGTCAGGGGTGATTCGGTCAAGGTCATGCCCTAGAGCAGAGGGGAGTAAGTCCCCAAGGGCAGGGGCCCTGTCCAGGGCCACACCCAGAGCTCAGACTCCCAGGCCAGGAACAGAGAGCAGGGCCTGTGGGCGGGCAGACACTGGTTCCTGGCATTGTCCATTCCTTCCACAGCTGCCTTTGGGTATCTCCCCTGTGCCAGGCACAATTGCAGGCACCAGGATGCAGCTGTGAATGAGCCGGGGCCTGGCCTGGTGGACTTAGGTGCTGGAGGACAGTGGTGAGCTCGGTGAAGGAAGTCGAGCAAGGTGAGGTGACAGGGTCCGGGTGGAGGCCCATCATTCCAGGAGGTCAGCGAAGGTCTCCCTGAGAAGGTGATGTCTGAGCAGAGACCTGTGTGGTAGGAATGAGGCGGGCTCTGCGCTGGGAGGAGGGCAGACAGAGGCTGGTGTGGCTGGAGGGGAGTGAGGGAGAGGAAGTCAGGAGGTGATAGGGAGAGAAGGAGCTGGAAGGTGGGGTGGGCTAAGTTGGGACTGAATTTCATTCCAAGTGCTATGGCCAGCTCATTCCCAACGCTGAGACTGCTTCTCCCCTCAACAGGGTGGCCTGGAGTTTCCCAAATGGGGGTGCTTCTCAAGAGAAAATGTGCTTCTGTGCAGGATCCAGTTAGAGGGGGGCCCTGGGAGTATGTGTGTGGGGAGAGCGGAGCTTGGGGGTATGGGAACTGGGGGAGATCTGCCCAGAGCAGAGAGAGCCCAGGGGGGCCAACCAGGGCACAGTGGGCAGATGAAGGACACGTGACTCTGGAGGTAAAGCCAGAGCCAGCGCAGGAAGTCATGGGGAGGCAGAGTCAAGCACAACTTGAAAGAGTTTTCTCGTGGTCAGAGCCGTTCAACAAAGATGGGGTCGCTGCAGTGGGAAAGAGTGTGGGGCTTTCTCAAAAACTTAAACATAGAATTCCCATATGATCTAGCAGTCCCATGGCTGGGTATATAACACAAAGAATCGAAAGCAGGAACTCAAAGAGATATTGCACATTCATGGCAGCATTATTCACAATAGCTGAAAGGTGGATGCGACCCAACTGTCTATCCACAAATGAATGGATAAACCAAATGTGCTATGCACGGATAATGGAATATTATCCAGCCTTCAAAAGGAAGGAAATTCCAGCATACGCTCTGTCATTGAAAACATTATGAAAACCTTGAAAACATTATGTTAATTAAAATAAGCCAGTCACCAAAGGACAAATACAGTATGATTGTGTGTATATGAATTCTCTAGAGTAGTCAAATTAATGAAGACAGAAAGTCAATGGTAGTTGCCAGGGGGTGGAGAGGGGAAATGGAATGGAGGGTCAGCTTGGGAAGATAAAAATGTTCTGGAGATGGATGGTGGTAAGAGTTGCATAACAGTATGAATGTGATTAATGCTACTAAACTATACACTTATGGATGGTTAAAATGGTATGTTTTATGTTGTGTACACTCACCACAATAAAGACAAAAAAGTTGTTGCACAGGGACTTGGGCTGACTTGGGAAGTAGCAGTCTGTCCTTTAGTGGAGATGTGCGAGAGAGGCTGGGCAGCTTCTGGATGCCGGGGAGCAGGGGCAAGGCTGAGGGAGCGGAGTGGCGAGAGCATCCTGTGCTTTGGGTCAGGGTGGAAATAACACAGGGGCTGATGTGTTTTGAGCCCTTACCATGTGCCGGCCCTGAGCTTAGGCTTTCCATATATTTTCTCGTTCTCCCCTGTGGCCTTGAGGCAAGGTCAGTATTTCTGCCTGCCCCGATCCCCTGCATGCTGGGCACGTGTTCTGCCCTTCAGGATGTCTCCACTGCACAGACTCACCCAGCCCAAGGCCACACCCCTTCGCCGGGCAGCCCATATCTGGGGATTCACCTATGTGAGGTGCCAAAGGCCTGGCCGACTCAGCTCCCTGAAACTGGGGACACCTTGACAGTCCGTTTTAGCCTCAGGGGCCCCCAACTTGTTAAGCCTGCCTGGCAGCTCGGCTTTCCCTCTGTCCATGCCAGTTTTCTCCCCTCCCTTCCTCAGCTGTTGATCCTCAGGACCCCTTGTTTGCTGCACTCCAGTCAAGGTCTGCGCTAAGAACCCCACCTGGAGGGTTTGTCAAGGTCAGTCAGCTGGATGACAGGGGGCTGGGGCCAATTCAGAGTGGGACAGAAGAAAGCTTACCAACTCTCAGGAGGGCACATCAGAGCAACTTGGATGCCCCCCCCCCCACAGGTCCTCAGCACCCAGCCCACCTGAGGACCCAGGCTTTAGAGACTGGGGGTCCTCGAGGCAGCTTGGCCTACTGTGCCTCATGCCTCCCAGGCCCCTGGCCTCATAGCAGAACCACAGCACAAATGACACGAGCTAAATTCTAATAGCCAGCCTGGCCTGTTAATGGCCTCTGACACATTTAAATTGGGCGTGATCCCTTCGGGAACTGTAATTTTATTCATGAAGATTGTGCCATCTAATTTGAATACAGAAAACTGTACTTAAGAGATAGGGTGGCTCCCGTGGTTTCTTCTTTCCGTCCACCAGCCTGGCTTTGCTGCCCTGGGCCTGGCCCCGGGTAAACGCTATGGCACTGCCAGCTCAGCTCGTTTTGTCCCCACCGAGTAGAGAACAGAATGGGGTGCTGAAGGTAGGGGAAGCTGACAGAAATCAGAGCACAGTCTGAATTCCACGCAGTGCGACTCTGAGCTGTGGTTTCCTCATCTGTAAGTGAGGAGAACACTTAGCTCCTAGGGTTGTAGGAGAGCTATGCACCAGCGAGTACACAAAACACCCCGCACGGAGCCTTGCTGCCCTGCTTCCACATCCTGGGCCATCCAGCAGCAGGTCTGACAGAGCTCTGAGGAGCCCCAGCCATGGCTGGAAAGGCAGGGGGACAGCTGGGCCCCCTCTTGGACACACTGGGGGCCTTTGGCTCTCCTGCTCAGCCTCTGAGGCTGTCCAAGGTGGGAGGGGTTTGCTCAAACATTCCATGCAGGCATCTCAACCCGCTGCTTCTGCTGCCACCCCAGCCAGGGAGCAGGGCTTTTCTGCTCTCAGAAGCCCCAGCTCATGGGGCTATTGGGCTCCCACCTTCAGCCCAAACCAGGGCTGAGGGGCTGAGGGGCCAGGGACAAGGCCCGTTCTCAGAAGCCCCACCAGCCTCCTGCTTCTCCTCCATTCCTCTTCTTTCTCTAGCCTGGAGGAACTTTACAAGTCTTAGGAGCTGGGGGAAGGTGGAGAAAAGCTGGCTCTTTCTGAGCAGAAGCCTTCAGATCTAGTGCTGATGGCACAGCTGAGGCCTGGAGGCCTCCAGAGTTTCAGGCTTTTGGGATGGGTGGCGAATTTCACACATTCAGAGCTTTGGGTTTCGAATCCTAAAATATAATATTGTTGGTTTTTTGTTTGGTTTTGGTTTGGTTGTTAAGTTTCTTGTATCACCTGCTCCTGAAGCATCAAATATTTGAAGTACTGGGAACAAAAATTCACATCAGTATTTTGTTTGGACAACTTCGATCCTCATTTTTTTAAACTGTAAGTAACAAGAGGAAGATAGGCAGGAAGGTACTTTTTCTTTTTTTCCCCCAAGAATGGGATTATATGTATTGTGATTTTAATTTTCACTTAGCAACATATACTCAAACATCTTTCCATGTAAATAAGTATTATCGAATAAATCATTCACATCAGTTGCTACATCAAAAATATTATCCACCCTTCTCTCCCCACCCAGTGCAAACACTGACCTTCTTCTTTGGGGCTGAGTTTTGTGTAAAAACAGTCAGCCCCGCACATGCTGATATGGCTTTTTCCCAAATTGTTCCCCAGGCCTCCTGGAGGTCCCCTGGGGAAGACGCTGGGGGACAGGAGACCAGTGGGAGCCCAAGGGGTCTGCTGTCACCTGCCCAGAGCTGGAGCTCTGTGGTGGACGCAGCTGATCCACCTTAGCTTGGGGAAGAGGTTTCTGGGCTGTGCGTTTTGTTGTTGTTTTTTGGTAAATCTAATCAAGTTCATATATGATCACCAGTGTATGGATTTAAAGGAGTGTCTTCACGAAGCTTTCTCAACACACCGGTATAAATGCACCCTCCTTTAGACTTGTAATGAAAATGGAGCATCAGGGAGAAGGAAAAGGCATTGGTGGGAGATGTCCCCAGGAGCTCCATCTGTGGGTAGAGGGTTTAACCAGATGAGTTTGAAATGTTGGGTATCAGGAGATATTGGGGGGGTGGGAATCGGTCCAGCTGGGCTGTGCTGCCAGGCTACTTTACACTTGATTTGAATGCCTGGGCAGTGATTGAGCTCAGCAGTAGACACCACTCAGGAGGACCCAAGGTGCATCTGTCCTGAGGAAACAGAGAGCTTCCTATGAGGGCTGATGTGGCAAAGGGGCTGTGGGCTAGGGAGTGAGCACTCTGGCTACAGGCAGGGGAGCATTTGCCCAACGACAATACCTCGGGATGTTTCTCATCTCTGTGGTCTTTTAAGATTCAGTGCTCCAGCTCTGGAAAGCCCCTGGCTGGGAGCTGTCTGCTCCTAAACACATGAGCAGGCTTACACAAGCTGCTCCTGAATGAGGCTTCAGAACTCAGCCCGAGCTTCTTCTGATGGGGGCGAACCTCCACCTCAGCAGCACACAGAGCTCCCAGAAAGAGGGGGTTGGCTGCTGGACCAGTTCCCCTATAAAATAAACCTGGCTTTAGAGCTAGGTAGCTCTGGATGACTGTGACAGAATCACAAAACAGCCTCTGAGCCGAAAACAGTCCTATACACCTAATCTCACTGCTCCCTGTACAGAGAGGGATCCGAAGGCCCAGAGCAGGTGTGACTTGCCCAGGGACACACAGCCAGGTCAGAACTTGAGTCTCCTGATTCTGGCCTGGGCCCTTCTCTGTACCAGCTGCCTTTTCTAGCACCTGGTAGCTCTTAGGAGGTACCCCCTTGTTAGTTCAAAGCGGAAGAGAGGAGATGCAGGACAAGGTGGGTAGAGGAGAGAACAGGCCACCAGTCTCACTTGGCTCTCAGGTCAGAGGCGACCCATGAGGGGCTTGGCTGGGGCATCCCTCCACCCACATGGGGAGCACACCAACAGGCTTCCTCCTGTCACTGCCTCCTCATTTCTTGGATGGGATAAACTGTTTGGCCTTTGGACAAGATTATTTTTGCATGAAACAGGATTGTTATCACTTAATTGAAAATAATTATCCAATGCAAATTGAGTTCAATTTGTCTAGTTGGAAATAAAGAAGTGAGTATTTTGGGCAGTTTCATTGCTGCGAAGCAAGTATTTTAAGTAAATGAAAGTAATGAGAATAGACTTCTGTCTTTGCAGGAAGCCCTGGGAAGTCAGCAGGGTCTTTCTTGAGTGGCCTCCATGGCCGGGAAGTCTGGTTCAACACCCTGTCCAGATCAGGGCTTGTCCTGATGGGTCTGTAATGGAGGAGATGTTCTCGCAGAGCCAGAGGCCATGGGGGCGCTGAGGATGGCAGGGATATGTGTCATCCTGCTCAGTAGTTCAGCAACCCCCCCGGGGCTCATCCTGACAGCCATAGGCCCTGGTCTCCTTGGGAAACAAGGAGAAAGAGGAAGTCAGAGGAAAGGCGAGAGAGGCAGGGTGTAAGTCTAATGTAGGAGGTCAATTCCTATCCTTCTCCTCTTCCTGTGCTCTCCATCCCAGGCCTGGGACCTTCAACCCCGAGTCCTCTGACACTCCATCAGTTACCCTCAGTCACAGTCAGTTACACCTAGGTGACCACCAACTCCACCTGCTTTCCTAACTACTTCTTGGCTTTGCTTACTTCTTTCCATCGCCACTGTGTCGGCTCCCCATTGCTGCAGCAATGCTGCCTAATGAGCAATCACAAGATCTCAGTGGCCTGCAATAGCAGGCAGTCCCTTCACATGGCCTTGCTGCTCTATTGACTTCAGCTGGGCTCACTTGTGGGGCTGCAAGTGGTTGTGGCGGCTCAGCTCCACATGTCTCTCATCCTCCAGGATCAGCAGGCTACCTGGACACGTCCTTCTCCTGGTGATGGCAGATGCATAAGAGGGCAAGTGGAACATGGGAGGCCTCTTAAGGTCAAGGCTCAGAACTGGTATCTGGTCACTTCTGCCCCATTCCATGGACCAAAGGAAGTCACAAGACCAAGTCCAAAGTCCAGGGCTAGGAGCATATGCTCCTCCCACAAGGAGGTGTGGATGAGGGAGGACAGAGGATGCTGCTCTAGTCTTAACCTTCCCACTAGACTCCTCAATTTTGGTCTAATCCCCTGTAATCTATTCTCCATGGAGTAGTTTGTTCCTTCAAACATGCAAACAGGAGCATGTCCCTTTTCAGCTTAGATTCCTCCGAATCCTTCCTTAGCTTGATGGTCTTATTCCTCTTTTTTGAGTTATGAGAATAATTGAAATTCACTCATAAAAGTTCTGCATTTAACAATATCCTAAGGGTCCTATGAAATATGTCCCCAGTACGATTGTTATCATGGCCCCTGATAATTGAGTTGCTCTGTTCTCCTCCCTTCTAGGGGCAGCCCTGGCTGTTCATGCTTGTATACGGCGGGGTACGGGGCATCTATAACCTGCATACACCCGCGCACCCTGGCAGAACACAAAGCAAATGCTCAGAAGCACAGGAGTAGTGGTGAGATAGGGTGTCCTTTGTACGTTGTTGCAAGGGGAGGCCTTGGCCCAGCACCAGGCTCATAGGAGGGACTGTTTTTCTCTTCCGAAACCCAACCACGCCAATTCACCAAGATGTAAACTTGTCCACAATAAACAACGTATGCTTTTTTTTTTTCCACAGCAAGACTTTCTCAATGCAGAAAGCAGTGCGCTGCTTTACTCTCTAGTACAAGCTCCTTATCTTGTGCAGACTGGTAAGTAAGTTTACCGCCCAGCTAAGAGATTTGAGATTTGAGATTGTTCATCTCTCCTCTGCTTCTGGGGACACAGACTGGTGGTACCCAAGAATCTCTGAACGGTTCCCCAGAGTAAAATTATGAAGACAGTGGGCAAAAGCTAGTAAATAAAAAAATTAATACAGTGCTATAATATAAAAAGGACATTAGCTCAATATAATAACAGATGATTGGCTAAATAAATTATATATGTCCTCTTAATGGAGTTGATTCCACTCATAAAATAATAGCTTGGGGACTTTATAATGGGATTAAAAGAAGTCTTAGAGTATAACAGTAAGTTTAAAAAAAAAAAAAACATGATGCAAAATTGTGTGAGCAGTCCACTATGTAAAATGTAGTTAAGATAGATGGGCACACGGGGTGCCTGGGTGACTGTCGGTTAAGCGTCCAACTCTTGATTTAGGCTCAGGTCATGATCTCAGAGTCATGATAACGAGCCCTGCATGAGGCTCTGCGCTCAGCACAGAGTCTGCTTGAAATTCTCTCTCTCCCTCTCCCCTGCCCCTCCCCCACTCCAACATTCTTTCTCTCCCTAAAATAAATAAATATTAAAAAAAACAAAAAGGATAGGGGCGCCTGGGTGGCTCAGTCGTGAAGCGTCTGCCTTCAGCTCAGGTCATGATCTCAGGGTCCTGGGATCGAGCCCCGCATCGGGCTCCCTGCTCTGCAGGGAGCCTGCTTCTCCCTCTCCCACTCCCCCTGCTTGTGTTCCCTCTCTCGCTGTGTCTCTCTCTGTCAAATAAATAAATAAAATCTTTAAAAAAAAAAAAAAAGGATAGATGGTCACACACTCACATACCCTGAAGGAACTGCAGAAAAATACAGAGTGGTTGCTTTAGGGTGGCGTGATTATACCTTTTTCTTCTTTTTTTTTTTTTTTTAAAGATTTTTTATTTATTTGACAGAGAGAGACACAGCGAGAGAGGGAACACAAGCAGGGGGAGTGGGAGAGGGAGAAGCAGGCTTCCCACGGAGCAGGGAGCCCGATGCGGGGCTTGATCCCAGGACCCTGGGATCATGACCTGAGCCGAAGGCAGACGCTTAACGACTGAGCCACCCAGGCGCCCCTCTTCTTTTATTTATTTTTCAAACTTCTGAAATTCAGTTCTGCTACTTTATAATGAAAAAAAAATTAAGCCTAGAATAACACATTTCTAAGTCCTGTTCAGTTGGTACCCTCTAATTCAGGGTCTCCTTAGATTCCTAATGTTAATACATTAAAAAAACATTAATTCAGACCCACAAATTCAGAATCTGTGATCATTCAGACTGGGCATTCATTCATTTATTCATTCAACAAACATTTAGTGAGAACCTCCCGAGTGCGCTTCCAGGCCCTATGATGCAACAGTGAACAGCATCACTGCCTCATGGAGGGATGGCCAGGGCTGACCCTTTCACCCTGTGGGATTCACCTAAAATGCTTGCCCACTTCATGCTCTGCCTGGACTGGGGGACAGAAGTAGGTCCAGCCAGGAAGAAGACAAACACAAACCCAGGAAATTTCTCTTTGTCAGAAACATCAGCTAAAAGCTTAAAAGCATAATACATGCTCATAATACATTCAAACAATACTTGATATGACAGCAGACCCACTTCCCAGAGGTAAGGAAGAGGAATGGTTTGATATGCATACTTCAATTTTTTTTATGAATCTACAAAAAGACATATTCCTCTATGTATATGCACACATTCCCAAATATCCACATGCGGATCTATATAAACGGTAGTTCTATTTCCATTTAAAAAAAATGGGACTTAGAAAGCATTTAGTTCTGCAACTTCAATGCTTACTGTTCTGAGGCCAAGCATACAAATGTGCAAAGTGCTGGGGGACCGCAGAGGCTGTGAGGCTGGCGCAAGAATGAGATGGGCCTGGTGGTGGCTGGGACTGTGGAATTTTTGCAGCAATCCTGAGAGGTCTGTGCTGCCCACTCACCTGGCCATGGCATGACTGAGCTGGCTGCTGAGCATGGTAGGATTCTGCTGGATAAGGAGGCGGGAGGGAGTAGCAGAGGTCAAGGTCTGGAGGTGGAAGACCAGGGCGTCTGCTCTGTGGGGCGTCCCTCCAGGTTGGAGACCCTGACCAAATGATGGTCGAGCGGCTGAACAGACTCACGTCTTGATTCACGGCACATCTTTGTTCCCTGTCTTCCTTCCAAAGCCCCGCCCCGACCCCAGTGGTCTCAAACTTGCCTGTCCAGTCCCTTCAGCATCAAGAACCAGGGTGTGGCTCCGCTAGAGAAAAGGGCTGGTTATTGGGGTCCCAGGTCATCATGGAAGCAGATGTACTTACACATGAAAGAGAGAGTTGCATTTACAAAGCCCCTGTTGTTTACACAGTAAGGAGGAATTAATTCATGGGAAGGTGGAGGGTGGAGTTTGGGGGGACCCCCGTTGGCTTCTGCCCATTAAGCACCCCAGCTAGTGGGCAAGCCCGACATAAGCCCACTTCCACTTTGACAGCTGCTCTTATTAAGTGGGAGCTCTTTAAACACGGGAATCCACTGAACACTAATCTGGATAATTGAAAAAAAAAAAACCAAAAACCCAACCAAAATACCCCACAGAAATTCAGCAGGAACTGCTGCTGATCGCTGTAAATACACCAGGCGCATTTCTGGGTTTTACCCTGGTCACACTCCCGCAATGACTGGCTCAGGGGCTTCTCAGGGTGGCAAGGTGCCGTCTGAGGGCCTCCCAGTCCAGGCTGCTCTGAAGTGAGCCCGAGGGGGTCTGCTGGCCCCAAGCCAAGCTTTGGACTGTTGACAGACCGCTTACATGCTTGGTTCACATCACTTAACCCTCTCACATTCCCCTTCCTCTTCAGCTCTCTTCCCTTCTCTGGGCCTCAGTGTTTCCCTCTGTAAATTGGGGTGAGGGTGTCGGGGGGGAGAATGAAAGGTCATTGTGAAACAAAATAAAGCAAAATGAGGAGGGGAATCTCTGAGTCCTTCTTAGTCTGATCTTATGAAAACAAAGGGAAAACAGATCAGCTAAGAACCTCTGCGCTGGCCTGGGTTTAAGGCCACAAACCAAGACCTTGTCCTGAAATCCCCTCACCCCACCTTAGGACACTGTGTCTATCTTCATTAGTTCCCAAAGTTTAAGCTTCCTATTAGTACTCACCTTCCCCCCCTCCCTTCCCCCACAGTGTAGTAGTCTAGCCTGCGCCTGGCCCATCCATCTGTATCCCAAAGTACAGTGACTTGGGACCTCCTATTTCATGTGAACTCGAGAGCCACCCCCATCCCACTTGCTCTCCCCTGCACGCCACAGCTGGCAAGGCCACCTGACCCTTCTCTGAGATCATGGACAACACAGGCTACCCTTGACCTGCTGTGCTAGGATCCTTAATGAAATCATTACAACTCCATCTGCAGCCCAGTGGCCCCATCCCATCCCATCCCTTGTGTTGTCCCACCACACGCTACACCCCAGTCCTGGACAGTGCCCTCCACTTTCTCCACCTGGATGCATCTTCTACTGGCCTGCCTCTGAGCCTTTGAATGAGTATGTCTGAGATGTTCTTTCTCCACCATTCATTCTTCCTTCACCTTTGAGCCTTAGTTCAAGAGCCATCTCTCAGGGAAAGCCTTTTCTGATTCCATGCTTCCAACTCAAGTCAGAACCAAGCCTCCTGCCCAGCCCCTCCTAGCTCCACAAACCATGTCCCAATTGCCTGTGTATGTGTCATATTAACTTCCAGCCTTTCTACACCACATTTTAAAATACTTCAAGAAACTGATGTATAACTTACATACAGTGAAGTGCAGCTACAGCTCATCGTATGTTTCCATATTTATACATCTGTGTATGAGTCTGGGATACAGATGGGTAGGTTGAGGCATAAACTGGGAAGCTAGAAGACCCTTTGTGGGTCTGTGTGTGTTGGGGAGGGGCTGGTTACCTGTGGGTAACTTGGGATTTGGAGATCAGAGAAAATAGACACATGCCTCGAATCCTTGGGTGGCATTAGGAGATCTCAGGATGAGGTTCTTGGATCAAGATCAGTGCATTTTTGCATAGGTGTGAGGTCATGCTGAATGTGCAACTTTAGAAATCTTGATAACGTAATGGCTTCTTCATGCTCAGCTGAATTGATTGCTATCATTTACTTCTCCAGGGTTCCACTGTTGATGATCTGCAATATCCACAGTTATAAAGAATGTTCTATGGACATCTTAGCAGATAATTCTTTAAGGGCATTTCTGGTTCCTTTTAGGGCAGAGTCCTAGAAAGTGGAGATACTGGGTCAGAGGAGTGAAGCTTGTGAGACTTTTTACGTATGGCCAAAGAGCTGAAATGGAACTTGTATGAGTTTGCTAGGGCTGCCATAACATGATACCACAGACTGGGGGGCTTAAACAACATTGCATTTTCTCAGAGTTCTGGAAGCTGGAAGTGCAAGATCAAGGCGCTGGCAGGATTTCTCGGAGGCCTCTCTCCTTGGCTTGTGGATGGTTGCCCTCTGGGTGCCTCTTTGCAGGGTTGTCCCTCTGTGTATGTGCCCTTTGGTGTCTCTTGGTCCCATTTCCTTTTATTTTATAAGGACACCAGTCAGATTGGATTAAGCCCATCCCAATGGCCTCGTTTTACTGTAATTATCTCTTAAAAGACCCTGTCCCTGAATAGTCACCTTCTGAGGTACTGGGGCAGGGGGTTTAAGACTTCACCATATGACTTTTGGAGAACAGTTCAGCTCATAACAGAACTCTTCCTTATAGGTTGGAAATGTCCCTTGGTGTCACCTGGCTTGGTTGCTGGCCCCCTTGGTTCCTTCCAAAGCTAACTTCTGATGTGAAGACCTCTCTGTCTCTCAGCTTCATCCTTGTTTCCCTCTCTTCCCATCCCTCATGCCATCACTGTCAACAGCTGTCAATCCATCTAAAGTAGAGATTCTCAGCCTCCAATGCACCTCCGATTGGAATTGCCTGAGAGCTTAGAAAACTATCCTGGTGTCTGGTTCCCAGCCCAACAGATTCTAATGTCCTTGCAGCCTGGGCACGGGAACATTAAAGCTCTTCAGGCGGCTCCAGGGATTGGCCAAGGCCTCCCTTTCTTGCCTTTGCAAAGCATGAGATGGGGCACAGGGGCTGTTTCACTACCATTTTCCAAAGTTAATTAAAGCTCCATATTCTAAAGCCTGTTTTTAAGTCCCCTAAACAAGTTCATTTTAAAGCGTGGTGGTAATTTGGCTCCTTTGTTAAAATTAAGTCCTTAAAGTAGAAATTAAAAGACGAAATGAAAAACCACTGGGCATAGAAAATCCACCCTGGGTTTAATAGAGTCTCTTAAACCGGGAACTGGAGTGAGACCCTTGCTGCTCAATGTGGGTGGGGGGCCCACTTCACTATATGTTGTGGTCCTTGAGGCTTATGTTCTGTGTAAGCTTTTGAAGGAAGAGGATAAAAGCTAATTTTCACGAGAGCTCTGCTTCTGTGGTGGGGCGATTAGGAAACCGTTGTGTTAAGTTTGGGCTCCTCCAAGTTTAGTGCCCCAACCCTCAATGTTTGAAACAAAGCTTGACAAGATTCTACCCCTGGGTGAATCTCACAGACAGGTTGAGCTAAAGAAGCCAGAGGTAAAAAGAGTTCCTACTGGATGATTCCATTCAGATGAAGTTCAAGTACAGGTGAAACTAATCTACAGTGACTGCAATCAGAACCTGGGTGCCTCTGAGTGTGTTTGTGGGAGACGCCAATGCTGAATAAATGGAGAGGGGCACATACATAGCTCAGCTGGTTCGGGGGCAGATGTCTGCGATACGGCTCCCCTTCAAACTGTGGCCTTCATAAGTGGTCCGGGGGCCCCCTCGTCGGCAGGAGGGAGTCACGGCCCAGCCCCTTGGCCCCGCCTCAGGCTGGCCTCTGCTTGCTCTCTCCATGCTGCTTCTCCACCTACAGCCCTACACCCAGCGCTAGCGCCACCTGGGCTCCCTCCCCCCTCCGCCCTTGCCTGTGCTGTGCCTCCTGCTGAGATGACCTCCCCAGTCTTGTTCGCCTGGCATTTGGTCATCCTTCCTATCATGGCCGGGAAGTTGTTCCTTTGCCTCCAGGGATGGCATTAATCACATCCTTCACTCCTCACTTTATGTCTCTGCTTTCACCATTAGGCTGGGTGTGATTTTGGGGGCAGTGCCATCTCTGTATCTGCATTGCCTGGCACAGTGCCCAGGCACTGAGTAGGGACCTAAAAACGGTGTTTGTCATTGAACTGTTGTTAGTTTAGGATGGGAAATGGAGAGCTGTAGACAATTGTCCTTTGTCACAGCCATCCATTTATGTATAACAATATTGGAAACATGATGGAGAAACATGTCATTCGAATGGCTCTTGGGGAGACTATTTGGTGAGTTGAGATCTGCAGGGAGGGGTGTAGACTGTCTCCAGCTCCAGAGCAGGTGGCAGAATGGCTGTACAAGACAAAGGGACAAAAGTTTGACACTGGGGTGGAGCAGTGCTGGAGGAATGGAGGGAAGAGATGGGGAGGAGATGAGAGAGTGGGTAGAGGGAACCATAAGGACAGTCAGAAGATATGCTCTGTGTAATGGAACATCTCCCTTTGGCCCCCAAATCTTCACTGAGTTTCCAGAAACTCACAAAATGTTTAATGGGAGTGTATTTATTTGTGTGTGTAACTGTGTGCATAGGTGAGTGGGTGTGTAAATTTGTACACACGTATGAGCACATGTGGGTGTGTATATATACATATGAGTGTGTGAGCATGTGTAGTGCAAGTGTGTACACGTGTGCAAGCATACGTGAGTGTGTTTGTGGGTGAATATGTACGTATGTGTACGCATGAGGACTGAGAAAGGTTCTGCATTCCTGGCCTGTATTGTTTCGGAGTGAGGCCGAGGCAGCATGAGGGCAGCATGAGAAAGTCGGCTTTGACATCTCTCAGCAGTAACGGAAAGCACAGACCAGGGGTTGGAGCCAAATCTCTGAGAGGCCAGTAGCCCCTAGCTGAGATCTGAGCCACTATGTATTGCCCCATCGCGGGGATGGTCACCAGTCTTGTCAAGAGAGCCCATGTTGGTTGCACAGGCAGGGCCTGTGTCGATGAGAGAAGCCTTCTGAGATGCCAAGGGGAAGGTAATTGTGATTGATTAGCAATGTCTGCCCTGGGCTCTGACTGGGATGGCAATGGCATGCATGCCAGACGTTTGCCATCACTGGTCTCAATGGGGCCGAGCAAAGGGCTTGGCTTTTGGGATACAAAGATGAACCCGACACAGTACTCACTCTTGAGGGGCTCTCAGGATGAGCAAATTCTCACAGGAGTGAAAGGTTTCTTGGTGTGGGGGATAAGAACAAAAGAGGGAGTGGAAGGAGAGGAGCAGGACAGTGAATCTGGAGCTGACTGTGGACGACCCGGAGTGCTGTCCTTAGGGGGATGGTCCCTGGCAGGGTCATCTCAGCCAGGTGCAAAGGACAACTGCTGTCAGCTCAGCAGACCCTACAGATGGAGCTTGGGCATCCTGGCACATCCCAGCACATCCCTCCCAGAGCCAGGGAGGCCTCCCTGCTCCTGTTCTCTGGAGCACAGACCGTGGGAACTCAAGCCCCATCTGATCGCTGTGTTGTGTATGTTGTGAGCTGTGCAGGTGCAGGACTGAAGGTCACAGGTCATTTGCATGGAATGGAGACCACATTTCAGTTTCCCCTCACAAACGGCAGATTTCACTTTCACAGTCCTCCTTTCCCCATCACGGCCACACCAGTTTCTCCACTGCACCTCAGGAGTCTGGTGTTAAGACACCCCAGCTTTCCTCTGTGGTGTCTGTGCCTTGCCAGCCTCTCGGGCTCCAAAAGGCTCAACACCCCACCAGGCTTCCTGCTTCCTCCAAACTCTGCCCCCATGCCCCATTCCCGGCTCATGGGGAGTCCCACACTGGGAGGCAGGCACCTGTCCCGGCCATGCCCCTAACTCGCTATGGGATTTGAGGCTGTTGGGGCTTCAGTTTTCCCATATGTACCATGGAGGGTTCTAGACTTGATACTTTCTGAATGTCCTCTAAGTTGTAGAATGGTGACTCTCTGATCTTAAGAGTTTTTTCGTTGTGGGAACCCTGAGACAATATTTTATAGCAAGGGTTGGGACTTGTGTTGGCCCCTGAGGGTCCAGGAACTTGAGGGCTTGCAGGTGTCTCCTCCCATTCCCTGGATCTCCTACTGCTTCCCACATCCTTCCCAATTTTCTCCCCGTCCTCATGTCTGGTTCCTGTATCTTTGCATTCATTTGCTCCCTGGCTCTTCGTGGTGACTCTGTGGGGGACGTGTTACTTTTGAGGTACCCAGTCCACCATGCCAGAGAGCACCTGGCTGGGAGGAATGTCTCTTCTCCCTTCGGCCCTCTGGCTCCCAGGCCACAGCCCAGCTCATGGCTATGCCCAGAGCTTCTTGTAAACAGCTGCCCTCTGAGCAGACGGTGCCTGGAGGGAACAAGGCTGTCAAGACTCAATTTTTGAACACTGAGCACATTTTCCACTCACTCCTAACTTGACGTTTGCAGAGAAGCTGTTTTTTGTTGACAAAGTGTAGCAGAGGGAGATAGAGGGCACGGAGGGAGAGGGCCCCATGGTTTAGGCCTGGCTCTTTCTCCAACTTGAGATATGCCCATGGGTAAGCCTATTCCTTGTTCAGGGCTCAGTGTGAAAAGAGAGTGCAGTAGTAGGGTGGGCCAGAGTGTGCTAGACTATCTTTTAGGCCATTTGTGGCTCTGAGACCCACCAGAACGTCACAATTTCTTCCACAGCCAGTCTCCCCATCCCTTGCAGGATGGTGCTGTGTGCATAAACCTGGCTTGCTGATGGGAAGGGGAGGCTCGTGAAGAGACAAGGACCCCCTTGGAGCATAGACAGGCAGGTTTCAGAGGCTAGGTCTGCGGTGGGGTGGCAGGGGAATCCAGAGTGGCCCAGGAGACTGAGGTTAATTGAGGCAATGAAGCCAGAAAACTCCCCTGAGCAGCCAAGTGCAGGAGGGTTGCCATGCAAATCACCAGGAAGAGATGATTACTGGGTGGAGGCACAGAAGAGAGGTGGCTGGTGACCCATGACTTGTCCAGGCTGATGGTGGATCCCCTGGGACCCCGAGGCTCTGCTTGGGGTGGGTGTGGAGGAGGAGATGGAGTGTGAACAGAGGCTGAGACAGAGGCGGGTCTGACAAGCTCCCCTCCCAGAAAGGTTACCCAGGCAAGGCTGGCCACACAGAAGGGGCTGGTGGAGGAAGGGTGAGAAAGGCACACAGATGGTTTCCATTTCAGGGTTCTGCGTTCTGCCCCAACCTCTGATGCCTCACTTGGGGGTGGCAGAGGGGTGTGAAGAGGAGGAAGAAGCAGGGACCATTCTGAGGGCACTGCTCATTGTCAGCAGGGTTTCTAGTATGTAGGGTGATCAGAACACAGAGACCCTCTGGGCAGCATCCTCCTGGTCCTTGGTCCCACTCTCAGCAGGCACCTGCATTTCTTCTAAGCTGTGGTCACTCACCTCCAGGGACCGCAAGTCTGCTGCATCCCAGGTGGCCTGTCCCATTGGAAACTTCAGTCAGGAAGGGCTTCTTGGTACCAAGCCAAAGCCTGCATCTCCAGCTTCATCGGTGTTTGGTGTAATATGCCCCAGGGATGTTCAGCTTGGTTTTGCTCTGTGGGGAATTTTATGTAGGAAGCAGGAATAAAATAAAATTACCAAGGTTCCAAACTTACTTGGCAGGCCTGGTGCCATATTTTAGGGATTAGGATTTAATCAAATTTCTGCCTCAGTTTGCCATTCTCTGACCCAGTTTTCACATTTGATAAAGACCACTATGATGGTTAATCTTATGTGTCAACTTGGCTAGGCCATGGTGCTCCACTGTTTAATCAAGCACCAGTCTAGATGTTGCTAAGGTGTTTTGCAGATGTCATTAACATCTACAACAAATTGGGGTGCCTGGGTGGCTCAGTCGTTAAGCATCTGCCTTCAGCTCAAGTCATGATCCCAGCGTCCTGGGATCAAGCCCCTCATCGGGCTCTCTGTTCAGCGGGGAGCCTGCTTCTCCCTCTCCCTCTGCCTGCCACTTCCCCTGCTTGTACTCTCTCTGTCTCTGTCAAATAAATAAATCTTTAAAAAAAACAAAAACATCTACAACAAATTGACTTTTAGTCAAGGAGATTACCCTCTAAATGTGGGTGGGCCTCATCCAAATAGCTGAAGGTTTAAGGGCAAGGATTGAAGTTTCCTGAAGAAGGAATTCTGCGTCAAAACTCTAAGATAGAGGGACCCCCTGGATGGCTCAGTCGGTTAAGCGTCTGCCTTCGGCTCAGGTCATGATTCCAGGGTCCTGGGATCCCCTGCTCGGCAGGGAGCCTGCTTCTCCCCCTCCCTCTACCTGCTTCTCCCTCTCCCTCTGCCTGCTGCTCCCCCTGCTTGTGCTCTCTATCTCCGTGTTAAGTGAATAAATAAAATCTTTAAAACAAACAAAAAAACCCTATAAGACAGAAATATGGCCTGCTGATCTGCCTTATAGATTTTGGACTTGCCAGCCTCCACAACTGCGTGAGCTTACATAAATCTCTATATGCATATTCTACTGGTTTTGTTTCTTTGGAGAACCCTGACTGATACAACTGCTTACCACCTCTCTGTGCAAAGGCAGATAAAGGACACTCAATCCTTAGGAGAAAAGCAATGTATAAGAGGACTAACATTATAAAAGTGCTAATTGGTGCAGTGCTGTGTGAATCTAAAACCCATCCCCAAGAGTGTCATCCATCTCTCTACTCAAAATCCATGATTGTTCCCTATTGCTTCCACTGCCATGGTATCAGCTGCTCTTTATGAGTCGTTTCCATGAGTGGCAGACACTCTGCAAGTAATATATAGAGTTCATATATATATTTGATGCTTTAATTCCTGCAGGAGAGAGGATACGGTCTCCACTTTATAGATGAGGAAAATGAAACACGGAGGACCACACTCCTCAGCCTGGAATTCAGAGCCTCCAGTAATCCTGCTCCAGTTTATCTCCCTCCACCCTCATGTCATCCATAGTGAAGGCCAATGGACTAGGTGTGCCCTAGATTTTCCTATAGTCAGTCTGTTGCCCATCCCTGGCTTTCTCCTGAAATGCACTTCCTCTTATCCTGTATCTCAAGGTCTTCCCTATGCTCCAAGGGCATATTCCGATGCCACCTCCTCTGTGACGTTCTCCTGGGTTCCCACCACCACAAACACTGGAAGTAACCTCTTCCCATACAGCCCCACATCCAGGCCTCTAACTTGAGTTACTGCCATCCATTTCAAGGCTTCTCTCTCCCATTTAACATGGAAGCTCTCTGAGGGCAGAAACATGTATAATGAGTTATGACAGATGACAGTACTAAAACCCATAGGCTTTCTCTAAAGCAGTGAACTTTGATTAGAAAAAAAATTAGTCTTCCTGGACTAAACTTCTCTAAGGAAGTATACATGTGGCTGTTTTCTGAAAGATGAGGGTTGTCTCTGCTCCAGCATTGTTAGTGGACTTCCATTTTCTTTGCTTTTATCTTCCATTTGAACGACAGGCCTCACACTGATAATTTAGAAAGTTTAGTCGTGTTTTGTCTTTCTGAAGCTTGACGGAGCAATACCAGCAAGCTCTGCAATGCCAAAGCCTACAACGTGAGCTCATATTCACCCTCTCCAGCCTTGAAGCCACCTTCCTGACAGAGCCACCGTGGACCTTTCCGTTTAGAAGTGAAACCTTCCAGTCCAGTGAACTGAAGCTTTAGTCATCCTTGCTTTGGTAACACCATGTACAGAATGGGGTTGGGGACTAGTGAATTAAATTCATTGACTGAGGTCTAACTGTAGCAGTTTCCATGCTGGGCCCTGTGAGAAAAGACCAAGATGAGATGGTCTTAATCTCTTGATTTTATCAACAGGTAATGTGAGCCCCTCCTCCATACCAGGAACCGTGCTCTCTGTAGCACTCAATCACTTGCACAGCGTCCGTTTTCTCTGTGGGCTATGAGTCCCACGAGGGCATGCATCATATCTGTCTGGACCATCACTGTATCTTGGCTTCAGTGCAGTGCCTGGCACATAACAGCTATCCTATAAATATTCGTTGTAGAACTGAGTTGGGTGTGCATCTGTCTCATCCACTAGAGAGAGAGCTCCTCAAGGGGAGGGAGCCCTCGATGTCTGCACAGGACCTGGCTCAGGTGAGATGCTCAAGAAGTGTTAACTGAGTTGGGTGGTCCTAGTTCAGTGGAGGTCCAGTGGGCCACACCTGACCAGGGCATGGGTTGGGGTGTAAATTCTGGGCTCTTTATGGGTTCCTATCTGCCTCTGCTGTGGGAACTGTGGCTCCTGTTTTCTTACATGACGTCTTGTCCTTACTTGTGACTTTAGGGACTGAACTATTAGTCGTGGGTAAGCTAAAAACAGAGAACTGCCTCCAGAAGCTGCTACAGAACAGCCAGTTCTAAGCACTTAAGGCCAGCTATGTGCTCAAAAAGGTGCTGTGAAGGGTATGAATCATGCTGAAACTGGGTTTCCCATTGAAGCAGTATCTACTGGAGGGATTATGTTCCTTATCAAGGGATTAGGATAACAAACTTTTCCTAAAAATGACCACAAGTGTGACATTTCAGCAATGATCACGGCACACTTATAAAGTCCCCAGGCTCTGTACCAGCCACATCTAAGGGATTGCTGGGTGAGGCAGGAATGAGGGAGTGGCTTGTGGGGCGAGGAGGAATCAGAAGACTCCTGGGAGAGCAGCTAGAAAGATGGACAGAGAAGGGAAATGTGCAGAGCAAGAAGGTCCACAGAGGCTAGGTCATGGAAGACAGTTAGGGTGATGCTTACTGCAAGGGCCATGAGTTGCTAACCTGGCGGGCAGAGTCGGGCAGGCTGGGGACTTGTGTTGCTCTTAGACCAAGGGATGTCCATAGGGAGGCAGTGCTGCACACTGGTCATCAAGAGTGATTCTGATTTGGTGAAGCCAAGGGCTACTAATGGCCATCACACCACAGAATACCAGAGCAGAGTACTGAGAACTCATCCAGGCTGATCCCATTGCTTCCAATTCTGTAACGAGGAAACTGAGGCCCAGAGAGGTCACACCTTATCATAGGTCAAAATTTCACATTTCCTTGTGATAGCATCTGACTAGCAATGTGTTTACACTGGTTTGTCATGGATAAGAGGCTGAGTTGTTTGGTAGCCATAGGGGCAGGGGGGCATATGTGGAAATGTAAAAGGACTACTCACTACTATATATACAGGACTGAACTCTTTGATATTAAAAGTGAAGTAGATAACTCAGAAAGAAGGAAGTGACAGTCTGATTTTTCCACAGGAAATCCTTCGAGTGTGTACCCACCTCCTCCCTTCACTTGGGCAGCCACAGGGCATTTTTAGAGAGAACCATTCCTCATGTGAATACAAGACTCCTGGTCTCCGACCCGCCCTGGGTCCCCAGCACCATTGCAGTGACCCCCAGAGACCTCCCCATTTCCCCTTCCCTTTGCTGGTCCTTTCATACCTCCCCACTCCCTTCTCTAGTCCCTTATTCTCTGTCAAAAGGGAGACACGAGGATACCATTTCCTCACCTTGTTCCTCTGTCTGCATACCTGCTTCCAGCTCCTTTTGCTCAGCCCTCTGGATCCTTTCTTCAGTTCTCCAACATCCCCTTCTCTTTCAGCACCTTCATGTCAATGGCAACCTGACTGCAGCCAGAATCCTCTGTCCTGTTAACCTTTCCTAGCCAAGGATTTAAAAAGAGGCATACATTCTCTCCTCTTCCTGGCTGCTCATTCCGCGTATTCCAAGGAGCCACATGCCCCCAAATCTGATAGATGCTTTTCAGTTCATATGTTTATTTGCCCATATTTCACAAAGGAATGGAGGTATAAGGACATATGCAAGATGAGAGATTATGAATAATTAAAAGTCTTAGGGAAAGTATTAAATCAGAATGGAAAATTAGAAAAATAACGGATGAAATACTGTATCCCCCAATAAAAACTCAGGGAAAAAAAAAGTACAACTTGGTAGAAACAATTTTTCTTACAGTTCTTCGTGTGTGTAATGGGTTGGATAGTGTTCCCCAAAAATACATATCCAAGTCTTTACCCTGCTACCTGTGAATGCAAACTTACTTGGAGATGAAATCTTTGCAGACATAATTAAGGATCTTGGGATGATAGCATCTTGGACTTAGGGTGAGCCCTAAAGCTCACACACACAGAGACTGAGAAGGTGGAGGCAGAGACTGGAGTTATATGTCTATAAGCCAAGGAATGCCAAGGACTGTCAACTGCCACCAGGATGTAAGAGAGAGGCATGGAATGGATTATCTCCCAGAACATTAAGAAGGAACCAACCCCCAGGGTGCCTAGGTGGCTCAGTCAGTAAGCGTCTGCCTTTGGCTCAGGTAATGATCCTGGAGTCCCGGGATCGAGTCCTGCATCAGGTTCCCTGCTCAGCAGGGAGTCTGCTTCTCCCTCTCCCCCTCCACCAGCTTGTGCTCTCTCTCTCAAATAAATAAAATCTTAAAAAAAAAAAGAAAAAAAGGAACCAACACTACTGCTATCTTGATTTTGGACTTCTGGTTTCCAGAAGTGTGAGAGAACAAATTTTTATGGCTTTAAGCCATCTAGTTTGTGGTGATTTGTTCCCATAGCCCCAAGAAATAGGGGGTGCATCCTTGCTGTTTCAGAGCTCCATGCTTTTACCAACATGGTTCCTTTTCCTGGAAGGGCTCTTCCCCCTTCTGTTAGCCAGAAAATTTTTATTCTGCTATGAAGACTCTTTGGAGGTCCTGGGCAGAAGAGATGAGCCCAGACTCCCTGGACTCTTCCTAGAAGGCCAATCTATATCCATCCCTGTACTCACCTGTATGACAGTCTTCGTTTTTGCGTTTGTCTCTTTAATTGCTTGTCAGCCCCTGAGGCTTGGGATTTCTATCAAGTCAACCTCAAGCAAGAATACTACCAGGAACAGAAAAGGTCAACAGCAAATATTTGTTGAATAATAATTCAGGAGGCAATAGGAATACCAAAGAGAGGAGGATTAATGTTGTCTGGGGTGGTCATAAAAGTGGAATGGGATATTCTATGCAGAATCAACAAAATAGGTAAAGTATGACCTGTCCAGGGCCAGATGATCCATCTAATGGGACCGAAGGGTGAAGGGAGCAGAGGAGAAAGAAAAGGAGTGAAGTCTGCAGAAGATGAGGCTGGAAAGGCTTTGAATGTTAGGCCAGGAAGTTAGACTTGAGCCTCTGGGCTATGGTTCCTAAAGCTAGTTCAACTACCACCTTCCCCCAGGCCTTTATGGTTGGACACTTGCCTTGTGATCACAGTCTTCTTCTTAGCCCTCCAGGAGCAAAGCAGGAAACAAAACAAGATGGTCTGTGGACTAGAGATCGTTGGCCTTGCCCAGTTATTTCACAGTATTTCCAATTCCGAGAAAAATTACTAAAATATTCCCAGTAGATTATGAATGAAACTAGTTCTTGCTTTGACATATGTATACACTTATGAAACTGTCGCCACAATCAAGATAATGAACACACTCACTACCCCCAAGTTTCCTTGTGCCCCTTTGTGATCTTTACTTCCCACCCTTCCCAAGTATCCCCACCCCCAGGCAACCAGGGATCTGCTGTCACTAGATTAATTTGCATTCTTCACAGTATTCCACCATGAATTTTACATTATTGAATACTATAGATTCTTGTATTCCTATAAATATTCTTGAGCTTTATTCTTGGAATTGGTTGTTACTGGCAACAGTCTGATTCTTTCAGGTCTTGCTTTTAAGTGAGTTAGGCAGAACCAGAAGAAGTTTAGACCAGGGTGAATTTTCCCCATCACCAAGGCAAAGACCCTTCTCAGTACGGTAGTCAGTGCCACACCAACCATGAGATTTTCCATTCTGACTGGTGAGAACAGAAACGAAGTCGGGGCCCTTTATGAGCTCCAGAAAGTTACCTCTAATCCTTTCGGTTGTTTTCCTCACACATGTGTGCTAACCAGTACTCAGCCCAAGACTTGAGGGGGACCCTCTATAGATCTCTGGGTTCTCTCTGTGCAGCTCTTCCCTCTTTGGTAACCAGAGCTGCAAAGTCAAGCCACTTTGGCTTTTCCAGACTCTGAGCTCAGTTTCCCTACCTCAGGGAGACCACCAGGCTATTCTTGGGTTTCCCTCCCTGCTCCACAATCGGGAAACCCCTCGGCAGTCAGCTGGGGCAACCATATGGCACACCTCACTTATCTGCCATCTCTCAACGTTCACTGTCCTTCCTTGTCAGATGTTCGGTGTCTTGAAAACGGCTTCATGTATTTTTTATGTGGTTTCAGGATGGAGGGTAAATTTGGTCCTATTACTCTAATCTTGGCTGGAAGTAGAAATTCTTGAAACTGCTTTTGATGACTATGACAAATACAATATAGTTGATCTCCTGCTCTTTTATGCTGTACAGTCATACATGGGTACTCAAGCTGATAAACTGTTATTGAGAAAATGGGTAAATATAATATACATAAAGTTGTCTTCTTCTGCATTCAAATTTAAGAAATTATTTTGGTCAATACTGGGGCACCTGGGTGGTTCAGTGGGTTAAGTATCTGCCTTCAGCTCAGGTCATGATCTCAGGGTCCTGGAATTGAGTCCCGTGTCGGGCTCCCTGCTCAGTGGGGAGTCTGCTTCTCCCTCTCCCTCTGCCCCTCTACCTGACTTGGGCTCTCTCACTTGCTCTCTCTCAAATAAATAAAATCTTTTAAAAAATTATTTTGGTGAATACTGGTAGGTATCTTTTTGTGGGAAGGACTGTTCTGAGATTATGGTTATAGCAGATGACATTGTTTTGTTCATATCCCTGTGTCTCTGACAGGTGCTGCCTAGTAGCTGCCAAGCCCACTTTGCCTGGGTGCATAGAGAGCCAGGGTCACTATAGATTAAGAGAAAGGCTCCTGAGGGCCGCTCTTAACAATGACTGATTTAAAACAAAACGAAAATCACACACACACACACACACACACACACACACACACACACACACACACACACACGGGTCAGCTCTTTTGCCCTTGATCAGGGCAGCTTGAGGTGTGCCCTATGCTGTCTCTAGTGCTCCCTTTGATTTGAATGCTCCTGGGTGGGACTTGACTTGATAAGGCCTGCGGCTTGGATTCCTTCTTTTTCCTGCCTCACTTCCCCATTCCCTTACTGGGTTTAACTGGACACATTTTCCAGTAGATAGATTTAAGTGATTTATTTCACAACTGTTAGGATGGGTAGGTACAATGTCCATAGTAAACATTACATATGCATGAAATGCACCAGCAACTTAAGTTGTTCTCTCTGGAAAGAGCAACAGTGAGATGGCTTCCTCACATGAAGTGATTCTTTGCATGGCATGAATAGATCGTGTCTTCCAACGGATGATACTTCTCTGAATGTTAACCCCAAGTGTAAAACCTAAGGGCCTATGCTGGGCCAGGGTCCTAGTGATGAGTCCTGTAACCTGACATTCTTGACCAACTGAATGTCCCACTAGGTAATCCCCAACTCTTTCCTTCCCCACCAACTGACTCCCTTAGTTCTCACACCATGATTATTTATCTCGATGGAGATTATACCCTTCCTGGTGCCCTAGTACTTCTGCTTCCCAGTTAGACCAGTAATTCCCCTCAGCTGGCTAAGTCTCCAGGGGCCCTGTCCTTCCACAAAGTGGTCCAGGAGTTCTGTAGACCTTCATGCCATGGAGCTGGTGTCCTTATTTTAGATGAACGGGACATGCACCGAACTCTCAAATATCAGCACAGTCTGATGAAAGAGTAAGCCTTGTAAGAGAAGGATACATTCGGCTCTTACTTTCAGATGTAGCAGGACACCGGAGCTCCCCTTCTCATTGGCAGAATTACTTCTGAGATTAGACATCTGGGGCTGGGTATTTCTTTGTTGTGGGGAGCTGTCCTGTGTAATGCAGGATTCTTAGCAGCACCCCGGGCCTCTAGTCACAAGATGCAGTAGTACCTTCTAAATTGTGAAAACCAAAAATGGTACCAACAGGGGATCAAGACAGCTATGAAGGAATGAAAGTCTCTTATTTTGTATGTAATCTTTTGTTGGCAGAAGACTTTTTGGTTGTTTCCTATGAGAAGCTTCTCTCCATATCTTTTATCAACAGATTGATATATAGTTAATCCTGCCTCTTTACACAAACACAGCACACATTACTCTTTTCACTGTAGCACTAACAAATAGTGTTTCATTGCCCATCAGAGAGGCCAAGAGAAAAAGGAATGACAATATCCCATTAATGGGGTAGTGGGGAGACGAACTCTCTCACACACTACCAGGAATGTATAAATGACTGGGGAGGAATAGGACTTTTTGGGAATGGAATTTGGTAATATATACTAATAGATGCATGAAATATGCATATTTTTTAGACCCACAAATTCTACTTTATCACAATAATCAGAGGAGATATGATGTGCACAGAATTTTTAAGATGATGAAAATTAGAAACAACCAAAATGTTCAACAGGAAGCTGATTAAATAAGTTATGGTATAGCCATATAACAGCATGTCATGGAGCCATGAAAAATAATGATGTAGACACATAATGGATTAGAAAAAAGATTTTTACAATGCATTAAGTGAAAAAACAGGTTACAAAACAATGTATATACGTATAGAAAAAAATCAGGAAGGTCGACACTAAGAATTTTAACCGTATCTTTGGGTGAAAGAATCAGGTATGATTTTTTAAATTTTTTTCCCTTAAAATGAACATGCAATCCTTGTCTAACAAAAATAAAGATCGAATAATAGGTACTGCAAATAGCATGGACCACGAAAGCAAGACCTTTCCATTGAGAGAATGGGAGACAGTTTCTCCCCACTCTCTTCTAAGAATGGCAAACACGAAGCAAGCTATCGCCCAGGAAAGGAGCCATTTAGGCTGCCTGTAATCAAAGTGGGGCCAGAGGCAAAAGATGTTTGTTTAGCCTTCTCAAACTTAGCAACTAAACAGATTCTTATTGTTTGGGACATCTGCTTTTCTTCTCAATTGTATTTACCCATTTAAAGTATTACTTGCTTAACTGTGGAATCTCGAATATATTTTAAACTCCCCGTTTTTGTATGGAAAATTGGTGTGTGATTCCCTGATGGACTGACTTTAACTGAACACTTGGTGAAAGACTCAGGTGCCAGGCAACGAAGAGGAAATGGAGCAAAAGCTCCTCTGTGTTTCTGCTCTTTCCTAACCACCCTAATGCCCACAAGTAAAGTAGCTCAGCTGCTTTCCTATCTGCATTTAAATGCGTGGACCTGAAGGGTAAATTATATCCCAGAACAAAATGCTTGTCTAATAAAAAAAAAAATGGGGGGGGAGCAATAGGATAATGCGCAGAAGCGAATTAAAAAAAAAAAAAAAAAGCGAGCCTCTTTTCTTCCTTTCTCCAAACAATCTGCTAAGTATGAAAGACCCTAAGGAATCCGCTCTGCCCTGAAAGGAGATGCCCTTGCATCGGAAGGAATGCTAGTCACACCACACCAATAATAAGCCATGCTTGTCCCACATCTTAATGAGGAATAACACCAATTATTTCAGGACTTACCACTCTGTGAAGCCATTTCTCATGGCTGTCACTTTTAGCAGGGCTTTCAAAGACTCTGGCCACTTACCTTAGGGGCAAAACAAGCCCAGCTGAGGTTAGGAAGCCATGAAGCAACACACGAAGAACACTTACACTTAGCTGAGAGCAGGACAACCACAGGGAGGGAGGGCAGTGGACTAAAGACTTCAGTTGACGCTGAAGCTGTTTTAGGAGGAGAGACTCTCCCTTTCCCCCCAGAAGGTAAGAGAGCTGATCCTACCAGATACACAGCAGTTCATGTACTTCACAAAGAGTAAAACACAAATGTGAGAAGCTAACATTATAAAACTGCCCTAATTAACTGACTCCATCTCATTCTCTTCTGGCATAGAGCTAGTTCTTGGCCAACAAGGGCCTTGTGAGCCCAGTTCGTGGAGATTTTACAACTTTAGTCACTTGTCCAACCCAACCATGCCCTTTGTCACCCAAACTCTCATTGCCTTGTTACATAATTGACAAGCTTATTTACTCTATTTCAGGCATTTTATTTTTCTGATTCTAACATTAGGCTTCAATAAGTACAAAAAATTCACAGGTACAAAAATTTCTGTATAGCCTTGTGGTAGTTAAAAAACCCGTGAAAACAAAACAATGTTTTAAGTTGGGCAGTATCCAGCTCTATACATCTGAGTGACAGTCTCCTTGAAGTGTGGCTGTAAAAATGGTGAGAACTATTGCATTGTGATGACGTTACAATTTTTTACGACTCTTTTTCACTTGTCCCAGGAAATCTATCTCATGCCATCTGCACTGGATGGGTTCCTTACTTCTATTTTGCTATAGACCAATTCTCCGCCTCCTTGGGGCTTCAGTGATGACACCTTCATCTTTCAGCCTCACGTTCTGACCGTTGGAAGATTCTGACACCAGCCTCAACAGCAAGAACAGCTGGACTGACATTTATAGCTATTACCCTTCCTGATGTTAAGAAAGAAAAAAGCAATGCTGAAAAAGATTGATGAATTTTTCATATTAGCATTAATTTCTCTTCCTGCAAGGATTTAATTTTCATACTTCCACCGCAGATGAATTATATTCGATGAGCTTTTATTTTTTCAGAGTATTTAAAAAAATTGTTCTTGAAAAGATTGCTTCTTCTTATCCCTAGGATTCTGAGTAAAAATGACATATGGGAACAGGGGAAGTCTGAGTATATCTGTTTGTTTTTTTTTCCCCCCTACATCTAATAACCTGTTGGACACAGAGACTGGAGATCTCCATGGTCTTTGTTCAGCAGCTCCAGGTATGGCTGAGATGATGAACAAAATCAAAAAATTCACTTTATTTAATCATAGATAATAAAGATCTTGCCGGGATGTTCTAGGCACGAAGACCAGACAAACACCAGAAAGCTGAATCGGAAGCTGTCTCACAGCTTAGACTTTTTTTTCCTCTGCTTAATAAGAAATAAATTATCATTGCCATCGGCCTCCAAGTAGCTCTCCTTTTTCTTATGCTTGCTCCGCTTGCCCTCTCTGGGCAGCTTGTCTTCTCTTGGCTTGTGGGAATGTGATGAGTGGTGGAAGGACTTGGGAGCCTTCTGGGTTTTGAAAGGGCCAGGAGAAGAGTGGAGTTTTGGGCCCCTGGGGAAGTCCTCATCCACTTCATGACACCTGTCAGCCTTCCTGTGTTTCTCACGCTCTTTATTGCTCCTGCTTGCTTCTTTTTGGGTTTCCTTCTTTTCTTGAGGCCACCTGTTGTTTCTACAGGAGGCATGGCTCTTCCTCCTGTTATGGTGGGGCCTCTTATCTGCTGCTTCCATGTGAGGTCTCTTGAACTGCCTTGGAAAATCCCCATTTTTCTGGAGTTCTGGAAAATAGAAAAGTATTTCTGCATATTCAGCAGCCAGATAGTCCATGCACAGCTTTCATAGGTCTGTAAATAACTCAGCAGAGAGGGAAACCAGATAATGCAATGTGTTAGTAATATAACATTCTAAATAGCCATCACTAAGGTAAAAATCACTCACTAAAAATTGCATGGTTATCATTCTGTATCTGATTGCTAAAAATGGAAAATATCCAGAAATCCAATGATATTTAATCTATTCAAGCCAGCTGAATTAGGCCGAACAATGGTGATGAAGACTAGTGAAAGCTGTAATCATCTTAGCTTTGTGAAGAAAACTCATGTCTGACCAATTCAAGTTCTTGCAGTGATAAAGAAGCAGCCCTTGACCGTAAGGGAAACAAGATGTATAAAATGGTCTTTTGACAGGCTCATATGACATTTCAATTACCCTCTCAAGATAAAGCCTGGCCACAGGACTTAGAGGTAGATGCCAAACTGGACAGGAGATTATTCCTCCAGAGCAGATATCACTGGTTTGGAGAGTACACACACATGTGTATTTTAGAGGTTTTGGTGCCAGATTTGATGTTCAATTTTGCCAGGACTTGGAACCCTTACTCTAAGTGTTTGATGGTTGCGATTCTGATGGGGTAGGTGGGAGATGAGGTTCCAGTGAGGGATGAAAATGAACATGCCAACAAGGCCTTGAAAGATTGAAGAAGTGGCCAATAAAAAAACAGGATGAAATGCAAGGTAATATATTTAGGGGACCAAAAAAAAAAAAACAAAAACAAAAAATGAATTCTAGGATACAGAGCAAAGGTAATTACTTACAGATTTAGCATAAAATAAAAATTCCAATGGATGATAGACAACCTCAAAGTAGCCACAGAGTTGTCAATCTAACTAGTTAAAAGGGAAAAAAATGTTTTTTTTC
This sequence comes from Phoca vitulina, assembly GCF_004348235.1. Lineage (NCBI taxonomy): Eukaryota > Metazoa > Chordata > Mammalia > Carnivora > Phocidae > Phoca > Phoca vitulina. The sequence goes on from NW_022589797.1 coordinate 116,796, forward strand.
TAGCATTATAAAAGTTATAAAGACTCATTATAGAAAACCTGGGAAATACAGAAAAGTATTAAAAAAAATAAAACCACAGCCATAATCTTTTAACTCAGATGTGACATTCTGGTGCATTTCTTTTTAATTTGTTAATTTAGTTGCCTAAGCAATATCTTCCCATACTATAATTTCTCTCTCTATAGTTGAGATAAAGTTCATATGAAATGTCATATGTAAAATACGCTGGAGTTGAGAAGTAATTCCTTTCGAAGAAGACCCGAACTCAGAGAGAGTCAGGAAAAGAGTAACAAAAAGGTGAAAAGAGTTGACAATGTATAGGTCAACTTGAAAAATATAGAACTGTTCTGTGCGGAAAGCAACAAAAGTAACTTGGTAAACCATCGTGAAGTATATGGCAAGAAAGAAGTTGAAAGAGTAGGCTTAAATTAGAAAACAGGAGAACTTTAAGTTAGTGACAGTAAATAAAGAAACCCCAGAGGGTGGCCATGGACCGGAAGCTCTGCCGTAATCATGGCCGGTAAGAACAGACTTCCTTGGGGAAGCTCCAGGAATCACCAGGAATCACCTAGGAGGGAAAGCCTTTCTTTCCATGAAAAATACTAGGGACATACAATGGGAAAAAATAATTACTTGCCAAACAGAAAAAGCTCAAAGGAGCCTTTACAAACTCTGTATACCTACATGGATAGAAGTATTTTCTGGACATTTTCTAAATTGGTCATTATGTGAGAAAAATGTTTGCTGTGAATAGAACATAACAGTTTCTGAGGTGGGTGCCTGATTTCTGGAGATCAAGAAAGTTCTGTTTTTTTTTCTGGCAATTATTTAAAACCATTTTCTGTGCTAACCAATGACCCCCAAAGCAAGGAAAGTGCAAAAGAAGGTATTTAGGAACTATTGCAAAGGTGGATCTCACAAGAAGTCAATAACATACCTTTCACTTTTCGTTTTATTCTCTGTTCTCTCTCCCGAATTTCGTATTTGTCATCATAGTAGTAGATGAACGGAGATGTTGGAAAGGTCTGGTTAAACATTCGTCTTTCTGTACATTCCTGCAAGTTGTTTGAAATTATTGTTTCAAATTACCAAATTTGAAATTGTGATGTTACAAGCGCACTGCTCAGACCACCTTTCTGCAAGATTATGGACCACTGTAGTTAGAGACGAGCCCCACACCAGAGATACCCCATGCTGTGGCTCAGGATGCGGTCTTGCTCCAACGCTGGGAAGATCACACCCAACCACACCCAACCGTGCTTACATGTTTCTTTCAGGCTTGGGTTTTCTTTCCTTCTTATCTTTTTTCAATCTCCCCTGCCAAACCCTGCCCCCAGCCCGAGTTAACAGCAATGGGCTGAATCTCCACTGCACTTGCCTTGTTCCTCTCTTAGTGGGTTTATTTTATTTGACCTTATGTTGCTTTAGACCTCTGCTTGTCTGTCTCTTCCAAACGGCCTTCCATCAAGTGCTTCTCCTTTCACATTTACACCCTAAATGGGGGTGTAAATTCTTAGTCCTTTGCTCTTTTCCCTTCACACAAATGGTGTGCAGGCTTATTCTAACCCAACACCCACTGCTAACAAGGGCAGTGATTCTTATGGTGAGGAGCAGGATGGTGGTGGTGGGTTATGTCTAGCTTGAAACTGCTCCTAGGTAATTCTGAAATACCCCAAAGGAATCTTCTCTTCTCTTTGCTCCCCCCACTTAAGATGAGATCACTCCTCTCACTCATTACCCTGGTTCTGCTTCCCACTCACATGACTCTGGCTTTCCCACTGCTGCTATTTTCCAAGTCCACATCCTTGGCCTGAGCCACATCTAATATAATAGGCTTTATTTATCACGATCTGGTGACATAAATTCATTCACTATGTCTGGAACCAAATTTTCTTTTCTTTGAAAGAGGCTTCCCTTTGGAACTTCTCCATTTCTGTCCTCTGCCATCTTGCTTAAAATGTTATTTTATAAATGTTTACTTCTTTTTAGTTAGGTATTGAAGTAAATTAGAATACCCCTTAGGAAGAAAGTATATGAAACAGCCACATAAACTTTAGTTAACTTATCCTAACTTTGGCATAATATATTTGACTTGTAATTCTAAGATATCTGACCAAGCTGGGAGCCATACACTTAGGAACATAATTTGCAGAGTTTAAAAAATTATGAATCATTCTAAATATATACTTAAGTATAAAGTAATGGAAATCTGTACCTACTATTAGGCTTTATCAAATCATAACATTTTACCTTAACTTCAGTTTTTGTCCCAAGGCGTGAAGCATTAATAATACAACTGAAATCCTCTTTCCCATGCCTCATTCCTCTCCTTCCCTTTCCAGAAATTGCCACTGTCTTAAAGTTGGTGCCTGCCATTCTTATATGTTTTCCTCTTACTACTACTAAACAATACGTAAGTTTGAAGTGTTCAGACTTCATAAAAACAGTATCATTCTATAAATGTTTTGAAGGGGCTTTAGGTTATAATAGCTTTATAGAATAAATTGGGTGATGGTTCTCTTGAATTATCTGTTTCTGAATAAAGGTTTGGTAAAACTTGACTGTAAAACTCTCTGGGTCTGATATATTTCAGGGGGGAGAATCCTGATAACTAATTTTATTTTTTTAGTGGTATTGGTTCATGTAAGTTTGTTCTTCAGTCATTTTGGTTAATCAATATTTTTCTGGAGAATTATTTATCTGTATTTTCAGACTTAATTTTGAACTTTATAAAGTTTGTATAATATTCTCTTATAATTAAAAAATTTTAAGCTATTCACACTTTTTATTCACTATTTGTACCTTTTCTTTGAGTAATTTTTCCAGAAGTCTTTTTACTTTTGAAAAGAAAATGTTGGGGCTCCTGGGTGGCTCAGTCAGTTAAGCGTCTGCCTTCGGCTCAGGTCATAATCCCAGGATCCTGGGATCGAGTCCCATGTCCAGTTCCCTGCTCAGCAGGGAGTCTGCTTCTCTCTCTCTCTCTCTCTCCCCTTCCACCCCTGCTTGTTCTCTCTCCCTCTCTCTCAAACAAATAAATAAAATCTTAAAAAAAAAATGTTTTCAAAGAACCAGGTTTTGGTTTTGTTGATGCTATTAATTTTGTTTTCTATTTTAATAATTTTGGATCTTATCTTTATTATCTCCTTCTTCCAACTATCTTTAGCTATACTGTGCTGTTGACTTTCTGGATCTTTTGGGGCTTTTTTGGATCCTGCAAGTTATAAGGCAAACCTGCATGGTAATATAAAGAATTACTTTTATAAATCACTATCCATGGTGGCTCCAAGTTTCCAGAAGAAAGGACACCCATGAAAGATTTGGGTCTAAGATTCCGTTAATAGTCTGAATGTTTGTGCCCATCCCCTCACCCCCAACCAAAATTCACCTCCAAGGTGATGGTATTAGGAGGTGGAGCCTTTGGGCAGTGACTTAGGTCATGAAGGTGGAGCTCTGATAAATGGGATTAATGTTCTCATAAAAGAGATCCCTACAGAGCTCCCTAGCCCCTTTTGCCTTGTGAGGACACAGCAAGAAAGTGTCATCTAAGAGGAAGGAGGGCCTTACCCGACGTTGATTCTGCTGGTGCCATATCTTGGGCTTCCCAGCCTCCAGAACTCTAAGACATAAATTTCTGTTGTTTATAAACCACCCAGTCTATGGTAGTCTGTTTATAGCAGCCTAAATGGACTAAGAGAGAGTTTAACCATAAAATATTAAGAGCAAGTTACAATTACAAAAAGGTACTAAAGATCTTGATGCATTCCCAGCGCCCACTCATACTTTCACAGGCTCCTGGAGTAGGCTCTCTGCACAGTGACCTGCTGTTCCCTATGGTAGTCTGCCTGATGCGGAGCTGCTTATGACGGTCCCTGCCTCCCCAACTACACAGTGAGTGGAGTTAGGGAAGGGTGGTGCCACATTCACCTCAGAATATCTTCCACATGAAGAGGCTGTTGAGTAACATCGGTAGAGCTGTATTTCTGAAACTGAAGGGGAGGGGTCCTCAGACATCTTTAATCATCTGCACAGTCTCCTATTTGGATCCTGTATGGTCTAGACTGTGTGACTATACGGAGCTATACAGTCCCATAAATATTTTCCAAAGCTAAATGTAAATTATATTTTGATTATCCACATCGCTGGTCCCCTCCATTAGCACAGACAATTGATAGTTGGCTATATAATTTATCTACTATTCTGGATTAGCCACACCACTGATCTTCTTCATTAGTGTGCATAATCTAGAGTTCTTCATCTATGGCAGCAATGAGGCTGCCAAATTTGCTTTATTGTAAATTAAAAACCATCTAAATCTAGATTTCAGGGATAAATTCCAAATGTTTTTAATGTATTTCCTATCTACATTAACAGGAGTGACTAGTAAGCAGTATGTGTCCAACTGTAATTGTTTTTCTTTAATTGAACAAACATAAATGCTAAAATCACACCCCTTTGCTTTAAAGAGGTCAGCAAGCATAAATTGTACATCTATGTGATCTGTGTGGCAGTGGAATACTTACGTGGACAGGTTACCTAAACAGTGTTGGCAACATCTGAATTTTGGCAACAAGGAGGAATGCACAAAGCCGGAAAAGATCTAGAGATGATAATTTTGTAAGAAAAAGTATTCTCTAACAAGGTTTCAGTGTGAGTTCTACGGAAATGAAGGAGTATACTGCAGGGCCTCTCCAACCCTATCACCCTACTGTGGATTTGTTCACACTGGAAACAGCATCCCCATGTCAGTACTGAGAAATCTCCCTGTACAACTTCTTTGCTTCGTAGATAAAGAAACTGAAAACCAGAGAGAAAACGCCGGTTGTTCAGTCACACGGTTAAGTCAATAGCAGAGCAAAAACTGGAACTGAGGATCAGAACTTCATCCTACTTTCATATTCTATCCCGTCACTCCCTAGTCCTGCTGCCCCAACGTGGAAGAAAAACTTCATCTGCTGGTGAACTGTGCCCCAGCCTTTTCTCTTCCCAGCCGTTCTGTCTCTCCCTAGGCTGTCGAGCTCTAGCCCTAAGGTCTGCCTGGGTCAGAATTCAAGTCACAAAGGGCAGTCCTCTCCCATCCTACTGCTCACAGCCCTACCCATTTTGAGGACTCTCTACCCACTGAATGCTTTCCACCTCGTGTCATCAGATCGGATATTTTAGTTTATTTTGGTTTCTAGGCTGCGAGAAGCCCACCTGGAAACTAGGAATATATTTCTCCATACAGATTTTCTACTTTTTGTGCCACCACCTTTCTTCCTCTGGCACAGGATTCCCAGAATGCAGGAGAGCTCTGAGTCGATTCTTACTGCATTCTGTCTCTGGGATGAGCTGCTGCTGTTTCATACTTAGTGAGACAACTGGCTAGGAGACTCCCCCCACCCCACAACAACCAGTTTCTTCTGCTCTGACACCCCGGCACCTGAAACACACAGTTTGGCCCTTTCGGTTGGGGTTGGAACACGCAGTCTGCATAGGGAATTTGGACATTTGTGGGGTGGGCAGGCTAGTCAATGATGCAGCCCCTCTGTCTTTCCACTAGCGTCGGGGCTTACACGTGAGTGATGAAGATTTAAGGGAACACAATACCAGGGAAAACTGGAGATACTGGAGAACTACACAGAAAATCTAAAATCATGATTTGGCTGTGTCAAGGTCATAGCAAACATAAGAACTCAGGAGAACTGTAACCATTCTGTTGACTACTTTTATTTGATTGATTTTATGAGCTTTGTATTTGTTTTAGCCTAATGTATTCCTGCATATTTAAAACAATTAGAAGAATGTGCTCTGACAGATCCCTTACTCTTGCAGGGAAGGGAGAAGTCAATTGGGTGAAAATATATGAAGTCTTATTTTAGGATATTAGTTTATTGAAAAAGTAAACATTCAGAATTACATTCTTTTCGAGTTCATCTTTCAGCAACCACTCCCAGAACAGAATGCTATGCCCCAATGCTACTCAAACTTACGTGTCCATAATGGCCTTCTTGCCCACAGTTGTAGCAATACACTAAGGCTGATTGTCCAGAAGGGGTCTTCGGCTTTTTGGGTGGTCCAGGTTTGGTCTGCAACATGAGTATTTGTGAGGGTTTATTAAATGTTTGAAGAAAACTGAAACCTAATTCTTTCCCAAAGAGCTCTTTTTAGGTAAGAGACTCCTTAGAGATACTGCCTCCTAGAGTTTAGTGTGAGGACCTCATATCCAGATGGTTCTCCGTGTTAAAGTGCATAAAATGACAATTCTCTTATACTTCACATCGATGTGTTCTTTCCTCTCCTTCGCTCCTCATTCCATTTGGCACTGTGCCCAGGACTGTGCTAGGTATTAGGTCTCTCAGAGAAGCACAATAGGTTAGTAGAACATGACAGACATATAAATAAATAATGACAGAACGATGTAATAAGCACAGTGACAGAAACATGTACAAGGTATGAATGGAGTGGCAAGGGGGACCCACCATTGGATGGGATGGAAGAAGTCAGGGAAAGCTTCCTTGAAAGTATACAACTTAAATTTACTCTCAAAGGATTAGCTATAAGTAAAATGGAAAGTCCTAGGTAGAGGGGGCAGCATGAACAATGGCATGAAACTAAGAAAGAGCATACATGCTGACAAGGTACAGCACACACAGCCAGGTGTACTGACAAATGAGGCTGGAGAAAGCAGGGCACAAGAAGGGAGGGCCTTATAAATCATCTTAAGGAGCTCTGGGTTTATCTGGGCTTTTCCATTTTAAGTGTAGTTTTTTTTTTTTTTAAGATTTTATTTATTTATTTATTTGTTTGTTTGTTTGACAGAGAGAGAGAGAGAGAGAGACAGTGAGAGAGGGAACACAAGTAGGGGGAGTGGGAGAGGGAGAAGGAGGCTTCCTGGCTGAGCAGGGAGCCCGATGCGGGGCTCGATCCCAGGACCCTGGGATCATGACCTGAGCCGAAGGCAGATGCTTAACGACTGAGCCACCTAGGCATCCCTTAAGTGTAGTTTCAAATGAAGGAGCAGAATAGTTAGAATTTTATTTTGGAAAACCATTTTGGCTTGTAGTTGTGTGTGTGTGTGTGGGGTGAACACGAGCAGGAGAAGGTTGGATACAGTGAGAAAGGTGGCTGTGAGGAAAGCCAGTGAGGTGATGAGGGCCTAAAGTCCCAAGAGTAAAGTACAAGATAGGAAAAAGGGAACAGATCTGGCAAATACATGAGGTGATAAATCTGGTATCTGTTGAACACTGAAAGATACAGGGAATGAAGGAAAGGAGAAACTGAGATGCTTTTCAGGCTTCTAAGTTGGGTGAACTGGTGAGTGTGCCAACAATTTGGTAGCAGTGCCAACACCTGCTTCAGAAAAGGTAGGAAAAAAAAGAGGAGCCAAATTAGAGGGAAAGATGATGAAGACTAACTTGGATGTTGTATATTTTGGAGACGTCCACCAGGAAGGTGTCTATGTGAGATTAAAGCTTAGGGAACAAGTGTAAGCCGAAGATTAGGTGTGAAAGAAATCTGTATAATAGTGGAGGCTAAGATGACCCAAGCGGACATCATAGCCACACCCAGTGTGAGCAGCAGTGAGTAACAACACTTAAGGGGCAGACAGAGGAGCCTGAGAAAGGGAAAGAGAAGGAAAGGTCGAAGGATGCAGAACCACAGGAGAATACAGACCAAAGACCTTAGAGAGTGGCTTCAAAAAGGATGAACTGATCTACAGTGTCAAACACAGGAGAGGCTTAGTGAGATTAGAACTGAGAAACATCTGTTAGATTTGGCAACTGTTCATGGATAACCTTAGTGTGAGAATCTTGGAATTAGTGGAAAGGTAAAAAAAGAGTAGTAGGCAACAGGTTGAAAGGTGAAGTGGTCAACAATAAGGTGATGAAACCATAAAGAGGAACAAGAAATGAATGCCCACAGAAGCCAGGATGGTGGTTACTCCCAGAGGGGAGAAAACAACTCACAAAGGCTTTTGGGGTAGCCGCAATTCTCTATTTCTTGAACACAGTGGTGTTCTAGAACTTGAGTGTGTGTTATGTAACTCATTTACTAAGTTGTATATGTTTTATGCACTTTTCAATATGTACATTATATTTAACAATAGGAAATATTTTTTTAAGAGTTTTTTTTATTTATTAGAGAGAGAGAGAGAGAACACAAGCAGGGGGAGTGGCAGGCAGAGGGAGAAGCAGACTCCCCACTGAGCAAGGAGCCCGATGCGGGACTTGATCTCAGGACCCTGGGATCATGACCTGAGCCAAAGGCAGACACTTAACCAACTGAACCACTCAGGCGTCCCAATAGGAAATATTTTTAAAGATTGAATGGAAGTTGAGAGAAGGAGACAGTAGGTATACATTACTTTGAGAAGCATGAATAACAAGGGGCAGAAGAAGATTGAGCAAGACCTAGGAAGGGGGTTTGGTGGAGTTTGCTATTAGAATGAGAGAGAGAGATCTGAACAAGTGAGAAAGCTAGTAGAGATGGAGGAGTTGGAAACAGGAGAGAAGGGAGAAGACAGAGCAAAACTCCTGAGGTGGCAGGGCTTTAAACAGAGAAAAAAACCTAATTGCCCTCCCACTCCATTCTTTTTGGAGATTGGAAGAAAGGTAAGGATGGGGTATAAATTTGGTTAAGTTTCTTTCTTTCTTTCTTCCTTTTCTTTTTTTTTTTTTTTTTAAGTAAACTGTACACCCAACACCAGGCTCGAACTCACAACCCCGAGATCAAGAACCGCAGGCTCCCTGGACTGAGCCAGTCAAGGCGCACCCCACTTATGTTCTTTAATGGGATGCAATAACAAAGAGTGCTGGTCTCCAACTAATTTTGTTATTGTTTTTTAAGGTGGCAAACGGGTGGTCTGTGGAGGTTTTATTTTCTTGACACCGGAAAATAATCTATAGGTTATAAAAACTGTTTTCAAACAACTTTACTTTCAGATTCTATTTCCTAAAATGGAAAAGTAGAGGATAACAGTAACCTAGAAGCTCTTTTCTACTGAAAATGACTACAAAGGTTACACAAAATGGAATTTACAACCTCAGCTCTTATCAATTGGGATATAATAAAAAACACAACAAAAGGTCTTATATTCTCCAATAAAAAAATGTGGTTCACAAATGAAAACAAGCTGAAAGTCGTCAAGCACAGTTTTGATAGGGATGCACATAAGCAATGTACCACTCACTCACTGCAGTGGTTCACAAATTTGTTCAGGTATAGAGTGCCAGGAAGACATGAAATTATTAAGCAGAAATTATTTTTCCATCTTTGTGTTACCTGATGTGACACAAAATTGCAACTATGAGCATAGATATATGTGGTTTAAGAGAAAGAAATCAAACCCAGAGATAAGTCATGGATGTGAAGGCAGAACACAATGTTTCAAGGAAGAAGCTGTCAAAAGCTGCTGGTGGGTTAAATAAGATAAAGACTATGAAATCCACTGGATTAGCAATCAGGAAGTTGCTGGCAATTGGAAACTGCTGTGAACAGTTTATTTGAGGGGTAGAGATGCAAACCAGATTGTAATGGGTTTATTATAAGTACAAAGAACTGAAGAACAGTACACTGATGACTTTCAAGAGACTAGGTTAGGTATGGGGCAAGGGAAGGGGACAAGTAGAACAGAACAAGTTCAAGGATGCCTCCATCAGTGATGTTTACCAGAGCGCTGGGCACATGGCATGAGCATATACATGCATTCTTTCACTGATTTATTAAAAAAATAATTACTGAGTGCCTAATACATGCCAGATATCTTAGAACAGATTAGGTAATTGAGAAGTGAGACCAAAATAATCACTGTTCACATCTCCCGTAGTGGAAGACAGATAAACCAACAAAACACATACACACACACAAACAATATCAGATAGTAATAAATGGCACACAATTAAAATACAGTTATATGATTGAGAGTCACTGGTGGTGACTTAAGATTGAATTTTAGAGAAACTCTTACTGGGAGGATCATTTTTTGTGACAAATCCCACCATCCCTCCAAGTATGCAATGAGTAGGGAACATTCTAGGCCTCAGGCATGGGAGACAGGGAATGCAAACCCCTGAGGTAGGCATAAGTTTGCCAAACTTGAGTATCTGAAAAATATCTGTAAATTTCAAGTGTGGTAGGTGAAGGAAGAGTGGGAGAAGATGAGGTTCTAGAGATGGAGAGGGACTAGATCACTTAGGGCTTTAACAATCAGAGTGGAAGGGACTAGATTTTGAGTGGCATGAAAATCTAGTCTAAGGCTAATAGTAGGTGCTCAGTAACTAGTTGGCAACTGTTAGCAGAGACTATCACTGATGATAAACAGATTTATCCAGGGGCGCCTGGGTGGCTCAGTCATTAAGCGTCTGCCTTCGGCTCAGGTCATGGTCCCAGGGTCCTGGGATCGAGCCCCGCATCGGGCTCCCTGCTCGGCGGGAAGCCTGCTTTTCCCTCTCCCACTCCCCCTGCTTGTGTTCCTGCTCTCGCTATCTCGGTCTCTGTCAAATTAATAAATAAAATCTTTAAAAAACAAAAAAACAACAAAACAACAAAACAGAATTATCCACCCCCCAAATAATGAATCTTCTCTGAAAAACTTATGTCTATAAATTTTTCTGTTTTGTATGTGTGTGTGTGCAAATATATGGCAATTTACCCCTGAGACAAGATTTCTAGATTCACTGATGAGAAGTAAAATATGTTCACTATGTTTATTCCACTGGAATAAGAA